>NC_064306.1:48313182-48440446 GCF_023373825.1 Bactrocera dorsalis
TATATCTACATATACATACATATATATATATACATAGCTTCATGTTTATGCTTGTGTCGGTCTGCTGTCGCATGCTTGGCAATCATTAACACACAATTTCAGCTGGAACCGCCGGTGAGGCAGCAATGGCTTGGTAACAAACACAGTTATTTGGTATACCTATGAATATGAATACTGTTATCGCACAGTGGAGAGCAGTATACTCATGAACTGGTGGTTGGAAGATCTAGAACCCCTAGAACCTATTACAATTTCTGCTGTGTCGTTGAAAAATACCAGAGACGGATATAATATAAGGGTAGTAAAACCGACATACGCTTGTAGAGCCTCCAGATTTTATCGAGTGACTCATGCCGAGAGTAGACTGAAATTATGAAGAGAAATCCAACCTCCGGGATGGCATTGAAAGCATAACGCCAGGAGAAGGCGAAGCCGATTTCAGAATCGGTGATGACCAAGAAGAAGTTCGAATAGCAATTACCCGCCTGAAGAACAACAAAGCGGCGGTGGTCGATGGTTTGCCGACCGACATATTCAAATACGATGGCGAAGAACTGATAAGGAGCATAAATCAGCTTCTTTGTAGAATATGGTCGGACGAAAGCATGCCCAACGATTGATATTTAAGTGTGATCTACGCAATCTATGAAAAGTAAGACCCCACACCCCAACTACCGTGTGATAAGCCTCCTCAACATCGCATATAAGGTTCTATAGAGCGAAAACTGATTGGAACTTATCAGTGTAGCTTAAGGCCTGGAAAATCAACGACTGACCAGATATTCACAGAGTGGCAAATCTCGAAAAATACACGGGAACAGAGAATCGACATGTACCACCGCTTCGTCGATTTCAAAGCTGCTTTCGACAGTAAGAAATGGAGCTGCCTTTATGCCGCGATGTCTGAATTTGGTATCCCTGCAAAACTAATACGGCTGTAAAGGACCTCTCGAGCCATTCGATACCAAACGAGGCTTCAGATAAAGTGACTCTTTTTATTCGACTATCTTCTATAAGAGTGTACAGCTTCTGGTGTACGCCGATCATATTAATATCTGTGGACTCAAGAATCGCGCCGTTAGTTCTGCTTTCTCTAGAAAGGATAAGGGAGTGGAGCTAATGGGTGTGGTAGTAAACGAGGGCAAGACAAAATATCTCCTGTCACCAAACGAATCTCTCAATGAAGAAAACCCAAGCTCTATTAGTCACTCACTATTGCCGTCCTGTTATAACGTGCAGAGACATGGACGATGACAACATTTGATGAGTTGACGTTTCGAGTTTCGACAGCAAGGATCTGCGAAAAATGTATGATCCTTTGCGCATTGACCACGGGGAGTATCGCAATAGATGGAACGACGAGGTATAAGAGATATATGACGACATTGACATACTCGTAGCTCAGCAAATTAAAAGACAGTGGAAACTCTAGCTAGGTAATGTTGTCCTAATGGACGAAAACACTACAGTTCTGAAAGCATTCGATGCAATACCCACCGAGGGAAGCAGAGGAAGAGGAAGACCTCCACACCGTTGGAAAGACCAGGTGGAGAAAGACCTGGCTAGACTTGAAATCCCCAATTGGCGCCAAACAGCGAAAAGGAAGAACGACTGGCGCGCTGTTGTAAACTCGGCTATAACCGCGTAAGCGGTGTCTACGCCAATAAAGAAGAAGAAGTAAAACCGATAACGTCTAAAAGAATGGTACACATTCAAATACAGTTATAATAGACCAGAGTAATGCGCTTATAAATCCGTTATGGATAGCCTTAACACATTTTGGTTAATGCTTTGGGCTGAAAAGATGAATTTCTTTGTAAAACCGACAGCGAGTAGTGCTCGCAAAAGAAGTACTTGAAAATATAGCTGAGGATCTCACATTTATTAACGCATGGTTACTAGGTTTTATGAATATGATGTCGAAATTGTTCAACAATCTACCAAATGACGTTCCAAAAATAAATCGCAGAGCCCATTTGAAGGCTATAAAAAGATTTTTTGCCAGTCCGGGTCAAATTTGATTAGATGGTAAGTTTAAATTCATAAATATCTTAAAAGGTTCTCCGCTCTGAGACTTAAAACTGAGTGAGACGATTACGAAGGAAAAGATAAGTTTTCATACTGAAAAAAACTTTTAAGAAACAAGTAAGGAAGAGCTAAGTTCGGTTGCAACCAAACTTTTTATACTCTTGCAACTTTAAGGTGTAAAACCAATCATACAGAGTAAAGTCAGTCGTTATGAGTAAAACACGCTATCTTTTTTTTCATTGGGATATCTTACAATTTGGCCGATATATACGGTACAAAGTCACCCGCAAGATCGAAAATTTTTCTACATATTAGGTATATGGTCTGATTCAACCCATTTTTGACATACAGACATACCATTAAAAGAGGAGGATTATTGTTTAATACCGGTTATATATGTATATCACACATTAAGTAACATTTTCGATCTGTTCTTGAGTGTAAATATTCGGTACCTAGGGCTCTCAATAGTTTTTATTGGATATAAAAATTTTTTGGTGAGCACGCACTAAAGACATTATTCATCCAATGTTGTATCCCGTTGTATTAACTGCTTATTGACTTGTGTACTGGAAACTGAACGAATCAAGTGGATTTAAAATTCTGCTATATGGGAAGTCGCCGTGGTTGTTACGCGATTTCATCCATTTTCAGAATGTGACATAAAAATGTAAGAAGAATGACAAAATTACTGAAATCGGTTGGTCGGGTTCCGATATATGGAATTTCTGAGCTCTCTCATACCATCTCAAAAGTAAAATTTAATGTCTCTGGCGTATTTAGTTGAATGATTTATCGCGCCTTTAGTAGTTTTTAACAGTACCGTTATATGGGGTGTGAGCGGGGTTATCCGATTACATCCATATTTACACTGTCGGTAGAAGTTCTTATAAGATTTGTACTCAGAAAATTTTGTCGGATCAAGAATGCTATATATAATGGTTGCCTTAATGCAAAAGTAATACATTTCTTTTTAATGCTCCGATTACCACATTATCTCTGTCTGATTTTGTATTTTTCTTATAATAAACCCTGGATATACCAAACCATCCCTCGCATACAATAAACAAAATGAAAATTCAAAAGCCTTGACTCTCAACCCTCATTTATGAAACTGTTATCAACAAGACTTTGCTGCACTGTGGCGCACACAAGGCTTATTTCATGCCATGTAATTTGTATTGTAATTCCTCTGTATCTGGCAGGCTTAATTCACGGATGCTTGGCTGTTGGAGCGCAGTACAAACCAACATAACACAACACATACACACACGCATGCAGGTATAAGCATGCTGAATTTATGAGGCTGCTTTACAACTGATTTTTCACACACAATTTTTATAGAATTTTATATGACTGCAAAGTTTAAATACCGCAATTTCGTGTTTGTCGGTGGCGTGCGCATTAACGCCGCCAGCGAACTGTGTGCGATCATCGCATTGAACTGGCAGCGTAATGCGAGGGTTCCACCTCTATTTACATACAGCGACGACACACGCGGGTGTAATGCGAGAATTCATCACCTGTCAATTTGACTCGTTTACAGCGAGCAATTTGTATTTCGCAGGTTTCAGGAGAGGACTACGCAGTGCAGCAGCGAAGACTGTTAGGGATTGATGAGATACGAGTATATGCGGGTGTGTGTTGCGGATCAAGTCTAGTGGGTTATGTGAGCTTGGTTGAAATTGAAAAAGAATTATGTGAGCTTATGTATTTATTTATATGAGTACTCGGCGAGTAATTGCATACTCGTCTTCGTGTGTGTGTGTGTAAGTATACGCTTACATATGTCAAGAGCTGTTAGCGCAACTGAAATGGAATACACACTCATCCCACCCTAATGGAACTCAATCAATCGCGCGGTTAGCAACAGCAAGTGCACCCTCAAAAGCGCTCGTGTAGGATATTGAAACAATTTTTGCCACATTTGCAAAGCTTCCTAATCAAATTCTTGCTACCGTTACTTTTGCCATCAACACAAACACAAACACATGCTAGCCAGCGCGGGCTTACTCGCAGCGACTTGACACCGTCTTCCCTTACTGTGATTTTTCATTGGATTAGATGCTCTGATCTCGGTTATCTCGGCGCGTTGAGTAAACACATAAATATGTGTGTGCATAATTTTTCGCTTGAAGCTTCACCGAGCATCATGCAATACTAATTTTTTACCTCAACACTAAATGCTTAAGAGCTTCTTGCAGTCAGGACGTAATATTAATAAATAAGACTCACTCGCGATTGCTCACCTGCGCGCTGTTGCACGCTCACAGCACCACATACATATACACAAATATATTTTTATATGTGTATATGTGCACGTAAGGTCTTATGATATTTGGTTTTCTGCTTAAGCAACAGGAAGTGGCTTACCGGCAGCGGATATGCGAGTAACTTTGCGTCGCCTGTGGCGTATTTTGGTGCTCAACTCAGATTTGCAGCACGCTAAGCTGTTGCTGGCAGCTGAGAGTAACAAGTATGTAAATATTCTTGTAGTCTTGATATATATGTACGTCATTTGTTGTTGGTAAAATAATGTAGAACCTTAACTTCGGCGTTGCCCTTCGGCATTGTCTTCATTAAGAGCTTTTATATTTTTGATGCCAGAATTTTCTCAGAAAATTAAAATTCTGTGATTTTTCTTAAATAAAGAAGCAATTATAATTGAAACATTACATAACAATTACGAATTTCTTCTTAACATGAAAAAATAGAAAAAAAAAACATGTTCAACCGATAACATGAGTAAGAATTCAACTTAATGATAAAACTTTGTTTCTTGGCATAATCACGAGATTGATGTGGCAGATGAACGTAATCGCCCACAAAACACCGTAATTCAAAACCTATTAAGTGCTAAAACTATACATCAAACAGATATACAAAACTAAAGAAATGTTAAATTTTTTTTTAAAGTAGGCATGGTTTCGCCCTCCACTAAGTTTGATGTACTTATCTCAGAGTTCTAATGCTATATCAATGAAACTGCTGAGGACAAATTTTTTCAGTACTTCTTCAGACGGTGTGAAAATGGCTAAAATCGGATTATAACCACGTCCATATGACTCAGACATCCATATAATAACATTTTGCATTCAATATGATAAATTTCATTTAATAGCACCTTGAAGGCATAACACCTTATGTCTAAAATTTATTGAAAATGGATTATAATTTAGCAAGACTCCAGATACCGAATGTACGAAACTGAGAGCCTATGGCTGACTTTTTTTCGACAACTCCGTGAGATGTACCAATGAAATTTAGAGTACTGAGGAGGGGCCAAAATTGAGTCAATGCTTCCCACAGCCCTCATTTATTTAATATAGGATGAATCTAGGTATACCTGAGTGTATGCCATAGTGTCGATCAATTGTGTGAGTTATTTTAATGAAACTTAGAAAGTATCGTTTTCTAATAATAAGTCTTGATGCTATATATAGATAAAATCGGGTCAATATGTCCCCTAGCTTCCATTTACTTTCCAGTTATCATTTACCTTGATCAATGTGTAAGATACCTCAGCAAAATTAAGTGGACGTATAATATTGGATATATTAGAGTATAATGCCGAAAATTTGTGAAATCGGTTTATGAATAACTCAGGCTCCTATATATGCTTAGTTTAACAGGCTTATGTCAATCCAGGTCTCACTAAAACCTTAATACGACCTTAACCCCTTGTCGGCCGACGGTACGTAAAAGTACCATCACAATTATGAGCTCATAGAAAGTTTAAAAGAAGTTTTGTTTTGGTTTTTCGCCATAGCTACTCTTGAGTATACTATTTTTTATCCATTAAATCTTTATCTAACAATAGCGGCAAGACATAATATTATATTCCCTTTGATTGCAAAAGTGTTAAAATCTTTACATTGGATTAGTTATTTGACGTTTTTTCTATGTTTTTTTTTTTGCTAAATATACGCAGAAGATTTGTAAGTGGGATTTGACGGAGCCTTAAATAGTAAGTTCATTATGGTCTCTTCTTTTTAAAAATTATAGCACAATGGCAGGAATTCATTTCAAACATCTTGACCCCGATTTTAGAAATTAATGAATATATTCCTAATCTATATTTGGAAGATATATTATATTACAAGACGAAAACGAGGAGGACACAAGCCTGCAGTTGGTAGCCAACATAATGATGAGGTTAAAATTGAGAAAATAAACGACTTCATGGCCACTAACAACAGTTCACACAATAATACTTAGCCTAATCGCCACTCAAAGCTAAAATAATATTAAACAAGTACCTCCGAATTCTTCGTACCCGAAGGACCTGTTGCAGGATTTCTTGAGTCATTTACAATGCCTACAGAATATTTTCTATCATTCATTGACAATATTGCAGAAGGTATAATATTTCAATCAAATATATATGCTACACAAAATCACAAAGTTTTAAATTTGAAGAAAGGTCAGTTTTATGCTTTTGTTGGCACCAACTCTTTTATGGCCTATCATGAACTTCCAAGTTGGAAGGATTATTGGAGTTCAAGTAAAGACTTTTGCTTGTCAATTATTAATAAGAAATATAATTCGCAACAGGTTTGATGCAATTTTGATTAAATTACATGTTAACGATAATTTTATGATACCGGAAGATGATAATGATAGACTTTACAAATTTCGCCCTATGCTAGATGGCTTAAATAAAAAGTCTGGACAAGTATACAATGGAACTCGCCAACTTTTCATGGATGAATTGATTATACTATTTAAAACGACGAAATATTATCAAACAAGATTGTCCAATAAAGTCAATTAAAAGTGGATATAAGGTCTGGAGCTTAGCTGAGCAACATGGTTAAGTAAAAAACCATGAAAGACAAGTACACAGGTTTTACTTGTAGGCTTGATGACTGAAGACGAATGCGGAAAAAGAAAATGTTTTGTTTTTGACAACTACTTCACATCAGTTCATCTACTGGCAAACTACAAAGCGGAAAAAGTTTTAGCTTTTGGTACTTTTCTTACCAACCGAAAGACAAGATAGTGATTTTGAATTATCCTCTGGATAAAAAAGCGATATATTTGGCATCCAATTTCCTTGGGTCAGAATCTGCGACCGTTCAAAGAAGTGATCAAAAAGGAATTGTCAATAATTTTAATTATCCAATAGTTATAAAAGACTATAATTCTTTCATGGATCGAGTGGATCATGTCGATCAATTGCGGATTGCTAATGGCCTTGACAGAAAATCTTAAAAGTAGTGTCATCGAAGTTTTTGGATACTGTTTGAAATTGCGTTCGTTTAATGAAATAAATTGGACACGTTTTCTTAACTATTGTGTGGTTTGATGCTTAATTTGTATGAAATCGGTCTCTGCCTTGGTCTAAACATCATTTCCTTAATATAATTATTTTCGATTTTCTGATTAACCCTTTCTTGTTTTATCCACTATATTAAATATAGATCTTTTGAATTGAATTTACATCGCATGTTTGTTCAATTGAGTCAAAGAGGTTGCTTTTGTTATTTATATTTCAAAAACGAAGCAAAATAACAGCAATGAAAAACAATGGAATAGTCGACAGTCTTACCGGTTACTGACTTTAGCCTGCGGCGCCATGTTTTACCACAATTAAAGTTATTCAGATAAAGAGTCTGGTTGAAAGCGTAGAAAATATAATTATCTAAGTTCGAGGAAAGTGTGCTTGAGATAATTACTTAGTCATTAATTTTCTTCTTTTTTGGTGACAATCTCGGTGTTACTCGAGAGTTGTTATACAAAAACAAACACTTTGAGTAAGAAAGAAGCTAATATTCTTTACTAAATTTTAAGAAAATGTTGGTTAATTTTATTTAAGGAGATTTTAAGGGAACTAATATTCAGTGAGATCTTGGCAAAATAATACTAGTCTGTATATATAAATCTAAATAGTTACACTCTTCACCCTTTATTATTATCAGACGACCTATTAAATTTGACCTACAGTTTTGAAGATTTAATGTAACAACGGTCAGAAGACAAAAACTATCTGCAACATAAGACCAGGTTCCTCTAAAAAACGTAATTTTTTCAAAATATTTTATTTTTATTACAAAACATGTTGAGTAATCAATTATTTTTACATATGAAAGTACATATTTTAAATTACTTTAAAAATTTTTAATTTTATTTTTTATTTCCTGAAAATGGCTGCTGAAACTCATCCGATTCGTAGATGGATGACATGATTTCTTGGAAAATAATTATCAGAAAGCAAAAAACAAAACGGTTTCATGTTTTATATGGAACTAACTATGGCCTCAAGCAGAATGAAACATTTTCAATGAAAAAAAAAACAAAAGGGCGGACTTTTGAATTTTTTTAACCATTTTTTTCACTTTTAATTGTTTATAACTTTTTTAAATAATAATGAATATTTCTGGTTCTGCTCGAGGCCATAGCCAGACAACTAAAGAGTAGAATGCCGTTTAGTTCATATCGATAAGACAATAGTTTTTAAATGAGAGTGTCATCCATGCGAAAAAACGTGGTTCGGAGAAAAATCAGTTCAAACCAAAGGCACGGAGTAGCTGCCGCTACCGAAGGCGTTCGAGCGGCCGGATTTCCCGTAGCGCTCCTCAATCTTTTATACCTGCTTCTCGGTCTTGCTGACCTTCGGGACTAATTCTATACTATTTCTAAGAGCATACAGCAGCAATTTATGAAAAAAAAATTTCGATTTTGTCAAAATTGTTTGGAGGAACCTGGCCATAATTCTTTTTGGGGCGAATGTTTAGTACAAGTAGTGCTTAGAATATGCAGATCTTCTCGAATTAGTGAAACTCTATTACTTAGAAAAAGTATAAAGAAGCCTTTATTATTCAAAACAGTCTTTTGAATTCCCTGCAACCATAAATTAATAACTCAAAATTAAAAACATAAAAAATGCAAAACTTGAGAATCCTTAACAAAGCGCTTTGCCACTCTTCAAATTAATTAGACGTTCTATAAGTGCCACTTTTACGAATATAAAGCTTTATCCACTAGACAGGCTATATCAGAAAGCAGCAACGAAATAATTAATTCTATTCCAACCAATATCAGATACCCGCGCCGTGGCTCGAAAGACAGCGTAAGCGATTTTGTAATGAGAAAACTTTTTTGAGTAGCTGATCGGATTTTCATTGCAGCTGCTAGAACAGTAAAGTGCAATGTAAACAACTAGACATGCACACACACAACTACATGTGTCTTCTACACATACATACATACATTGTAGCACAAATATGCCATAAGTTTTCTACACATGCAACATCAAGTCAGCGGCGATATCCTTGCAATCCGGCCAAATGAGTTTTGTAGTGCCAAGAAGAAGGCGGCAAACTGCAAGTGCCAGCAGAAGGAGCAGAAGAAGAAAAAGGCGTTGCCTAGCGTTCGACCAACGTGACGACCGCCGGCACAACTTTCGCTATGAATAGTTTAACTTTGCTGCAGCGACGCGCTGAAAAATTTCTGCCCCCAATTTTATGTTTACCAACGAGCATACTTAGCAGACCGGCGGCGGCACCCATAACCTCACACGTCCTTAGCACACTTTTCTCACTATCGCGCGTTCTACCTCCTTCCATCGCACACTTCCCGCTCCATTCTACTCTCCGTTAGCGTAATCGCTCATTTATATCCCTCCAGCGTTGTCTTAATTTTCCCTCATTTCGTAGATGAATTAAAAACCTAAATAAAGGCGAAATTTTTGGTGGCTTGGAGCGGCAAATTTTTCCACAACAACAACCCCAGATACCCATATTGCCAACGAGATTTCCAAACTCAACACTCTTTTAGCGTCTGCAGACCGCCAAAGCGGCTAAAAACTTTTAACAGCGTAGATTCTAGCGCTCTTTTGTAGCAACCTTAAGAACTGCTTTGGCGGCGACCGCGGTGGCGGCGTCTGGCATAGTTCACAAGTGAGTTTGCCGACGCAAGATGCCAGCGTTCGAGTGGGCACTTGCATATGCATCTGTTGTGAAGCGCTCGCTGTGGCGCTGGAGCTGGTGGCTGTCCAAGTGTGCGGGTATTTTAAACCGATTAAAAATAAATTTCCAGTTTCAGTTTTCATTATTGGTCCAAAATTATGGCAGAAGACTGCAGTGCACTCGCGTGCCGCGGCGGAGACAGTTGCCTTGGCAGGCGCCATTATGCATTTTGTTGGTGTACGCCCCCCACACCACATTTCTATGTATGTGTGTGTGTGTTGACACTATATCTACAGCGTATTGTTGCTTTTGTTGTGGTGAAACTTACGCAAAGCTGCTTTGCGGGCACTTTTCACACAAAATGGTTTGACTAACAGCTCGGGCATAAATGATACTTCACCCATATTTGCTTATGCACATAAAATATATACATATATACATACGTGCAAGTATGTGTTCTCCTTAAGTATCAGTGGAAGAGTTTTCGCAGATATATTTGCCTTTAAATAAATTAGTAGTCAGCGGATAAAAGTCTATAAATGTCTTACAAGAATATAAAAAGCGAACTTGCTTTAAAGTAGAATACTTTGTGTGACTTTCAAGACGACTAAAGAGATATGGTCATCTTGGCCCTTTAAATTTATAAATTTTTAACATTAATTTGTTATATTATTTAAATAAAATGAGAAAGTTGCGGCTGGCTTATAAATCAGGGCTCTTTCTGCTTTAATTCGCTATATTTTGAAATTTTTGTTCCACGCAAGCCACCAAGGAAATTTGTGAAGTTTACGGAGACGATGCTGCTTCAGTGCGTGTAGCACAGCAATGGTTCACTCCCTTCCATTCTGGAAATTTCAATGTAAAAGATGCACCTCACTCTGCTCGACCTATCGTTGAAAAAGTCGATGAAATTATGGAAAAGATTGACCAAGACCGTCACATAAGCAGTCATAACATCGCTAAAGAACTTAACATCATTAAATGGTTTTGGACAATTTAAAAAGGCTGACTCCAAAAAGGAGCTCGATGTTTGGGTACCACATGAATTGTCTGTGAAAAATTTAATGGGCCAAATTAACATCTGCGATTCTTTGCTGAAACGAAATGAAATCGAACCATTTCTGAAGCAAATGGTAACAGCAGACAAAAAGTGGATCAAATACGACAATAATGTGCGAAAAACGTGATGAAGTTCAACAAATGGTCGCAAAGTCAGGATTGACGCCTCGAAAGGTTATGTTGAGTGTTTGGTGGGATTGGAAAGGAATCATCCACTATGAGCTGCTCCAGCCGGGTTGAACGATTGATTTTACATTTTACTGTCAACAACTGATGAGACTGAAGCAAGCGATCGAAAAAAACGAGCAGAACTGATCAACAGGAAGGCCTCGTCTTCCATCAGGACAACGCTAGACCACACACATTTTTGATGACTGGCCAAAAACTGGAAGAGCTTGGCTGGGAAGTTTTGATGCATGCACAATATAGCTCTGACTTTGCACCATCGAACTACCACTTGTTTCGGTCAACGCAGAACTCCCTTAATGGAGATAAGTTGGCTTCAAGAGAAGCCTGTGAAAATTACTTGACGCAGTTTTTCGCCGAGAAATCAGAAACGTTTTACACTGTGGAATAATGTCTCTAGCGGATAAATGGCAAAAAGTGGTCGACCAAAATGGTACATATTCGGTTCATTAATATAAATAATAATAATAAATAGAAATATAAAAAAAATAAGTTGAAGTTGGTTTAGAAATACGAAAAGACCTTTTCGATTGCCTTATATACATATACATTATATTTATATACCCATATATTTCAAGTATTTATATTTATCTATTTTTTATCTATATACAAGTATAAAAACGAAAATCATTATATAAGAAATGTGGGAGTTAGAGTAGTATCGACCCGAAATTAACTATATTTGCAAATATTAGTATGCACATACGTATGTATATGTATACTAAATAACGGAAATTGCTTAAAGCCAAACTTGAAATTGACTCACCCGAGCTTTGATAACAATTGAACTAACAGCTAATATTTTCACACTAATTTCTGCTCTCCCTTCACTCATTCACTTCAAACTTCAAACAGTAGTTAACTGAGTGAGCGCACTCGCTACTTGATCGCTGACAAAACTTTGCACAATTCATGCTGCAACATGCACTATATTTGACCGACAGAACTCCATTTTGTAAGTATGAATTGCACTGCTATAAGTACATGTATACGGCCATCATATTTACAGAATTTATTAATGTAGTAAACATTTCACACACAAATGTATATCATAAATACATATATAAACGCACTTTTATTTATATACATATGTGCATATCTTTATTAAGTATCAGAAAAAAACCACTTTCGTTGCAAAAATTTAATATAAAAGGAACCGATCTGAACTTCTTTAACACCGATGCCACTTAACCGGCTGACTACACGCACTGGACCTAGCAAATCCGTTGATCGTAGACGGCTTTAAAGTTAATTTTAAATTTTGGAAAGTCAAAGAGGATTTTTCCAAAATCAAAAACAACAACATTAAAATACTAACATTACTATAAAAGTAAATTTCTCTTGTGATCTCTTCTTTTTAAGGATATACTTATGCCACTCAAATTTTCCAGTACTCCAGAAGTAAAGCATACATATTGGAAACTCCTTATATTACAATTGGAAGGCTTTCAAATTGTAGTACTCTCTTCTTGTATATTGAAAAGAATCATTTTAATCTTTTAGCACATGTATGTATGTATGTTCACTGTGCAGAAAAGTCGGCCGCGCAGCAATACGAAAGTGCATGACGCAGGTGAAAATGCAATATGAAAAGCCACTCAAGGAGTAACGAATGATTCTCTCACTCTCTGTTTTTGTAATGCTGTATATGTACAGTGCAGTGAAGTATGTATGTATATAAGAAAGGTGATTTGGTTTTTGGTTTTTAGTGTTCACATGACAGGATGATTCAGAGAAAAGCTTAAAGTCATATTATTATAATTTTCTTTTACAATTAAATTATATTTTGTATTTCAGGCATTCCGTAAATAGTTAATATGGTAAATACATACATATGTGAACTAAAAGCAGGTGTATTTTTTCGGAAGAAATTTAAGGTAAAATTTTTTTTAAAAATTTGTCATGTATGTATATATTCACCTTAACTTTATTTATTTCATACATATTGTATGTATATACATCTTAAATATAATTGTTCTTTTTCAATGGTTTCTCAATTCTAGCACCAATCGGATGAGAAAATTTTAACTTGCCAATCGTAATGAACTCTCAAAAAAACGACCGAGATTGGACTTGGGTAATAAATTATCGTAAATTTCGTGAGGATATCTCTTGAAATAAAAAATTTTCTTACAAACACTTGATTTATACTATATGCTATAGTAGTAGAAGATAGTTGGGGTAGTATCGACCCAATTTCATCAATTTTGACCAATACTACAACTATTAACATATACTAATACAATATTCCCTGAAGTTTACTCAGGTATCTCACATACCTTCGCCAATCATATGAAGTAACGTGCTCCGGATGTTATATGTATTTGTATTAAATATGTAAGGGCTAGGTCAAATTTTCACCACAATTTGATCACACGATCTCCTACTTTCTTTGAGATTACAGCCAATATACATATGTATATAGCATAAAGTCATCCGGAAGTTCGAAAATCGTTGTTTAGGTATAAGAGAGCTAAGGGAGGTATTAATCATTTCATGTCAGGAAAAAATTATCTCCTTATATCAATATATACTATATCACGCACTGACCGATATTGGCGGTAAAGAGTGAACTGTAGTTACTGGGATTCAAACATTCGGTACCTAGGGGCTAGAACAGTTTTGCTTAATCCGACATATTTCGAAAATTGATAAGATCAGGAAAAGCGAATTGAAGAAATTTAACATAAATACTTGAAAATTCTAAAACATTATATCAATTCACATTGCAATCAAATCCCACAGGAAATCCGTTGTCAACTCCCAACGCAAAACTATCCATTTTAATGTCGCCATAATATTTTATGGATATTTAGTTCGTAACAAACAGGCATTTGTTATGGCATACTATTATTACCAAATGGAATTCAAATTAGAAATCCACATATCATTGGTCGCTTATCGTTCATTAATTTCAGAAACAAAAGGGCAGCAGTAGCGGGCTTAAGTAAATTAATCAATATCCTGCATTCCGTCAACCATTTATGGGGAACAACACTAATCAATCACTCAATTGTGCCGCTGGTTAGGCAGTCAATTGATCAGCAGCTAAGCCACACGTTGGTGGGTTAGTGGCATTTCGCGTTTATGGTTTCACTCAGTGATTTGTAATGTTCATTTATGTCCGCTGGTTTGCGTGCATTATATAACACACATTTGTAGTTGCCAGATGAAAGTGGCGCTTTCATGAAATGTGAAACCAATTGACCTGATAAACTCCAAACGAAAGCAAATTAAATGCAAATGCGAGCACACACAGAGACATTTCACTAAATAGTACAGGCATACAAATGCCATTTGAATTGTTTAAACAAATGCATTTGCATGCTAGCAAAGGAATGACAATAAATAGTTTGAACAACTGTTGCAGAGCGATAGTTTGCTAGCCGCACATTCCATGAAAGCGAATCTTCGTATGACAAATAATTGTTTATTAACAATTGTATCCGGTTTAGAGCATTATTTAACTACAAATTATTATAACGGTATACATATATGGTCGACATTTACAGAATTGTAGTACAAATCTCTATAGCTTTGAAGCTTTTTTAATCCACTTACGAGTAACCCACGACTAAACTGGGCAAGCCAGTTTGAAAATCATGGTTTTTTGATAGCACTGGCAGTGATGGTTTCGTTTGTCATAGTCATGAAAACAATAAAGCCTTTATATTTCGACTTTGTATGCTAATAAAAATGCTCCGAAATTAGTCCTATATAATTATATTTAAATTTAAGGTACAAAAAAACCTATTTATATATTCTGTACCAAAAAATAGTTCGAATTTATTTTAATAGACCTCCAGACCCTCAGGAATATATTTTATTAAAGATCACTGCCAGATACTACAAACGCAAATGGTTAAGATCTGTGAAATTTTCAAGATGTAGGGTTATTTCAAAAACTCCCTTTCCCCTAGGTTAGTTAGCTGGTTGCAAATCATGGCACATGAGCGTCAGAGCGCAATCGGTAGCATTTTGACCATCATTAGGCCCATTGTAGTCCCGCTTGGTAAGCAAATTAAGCCTTCTCCAACACACAGTGGATTTGGGGAATAGTCGCGTCTCATACGGCTGAAGGCTAGACATTCGAATGAACAATGTTTCAGTGTCTCAGCATCCATCATGTATGTTTGATGCATTTCGCCGACGTCACTTTTCTCATTTTCTGAAGATAGAATCTTAAGGACCCTGTGTGACCTCTACAATGTCCCCAAATTAACTTTCCACTTAGTTAAAGCCTCTATTAGAGATAAAAAAGTAATATAATTTCTATTCACTTTGAGCAAAAAGTTCAAAAAGTTGGTAGAAAATCAACTTACCTCATACAAGCTGTTTTGTCAAATTTGATTTGTGCAAAAAAAAATCCTTTTTTTTTTTTATCTTGACTTGAAAAGTCATTTCTTTTTAGATATGCATTTGACAAAAGAACTTCAATCGAAAGAAGTTATTTTGTCAAACGCCAATTTCTGATTTTACTCAGACGATATATAGAGACAAGCTTTTTTGATAAATGTACGTTATGATTTTACGTTTGAAATTCCAACTTATTCGAGACAAGCTCTTTTGTCACCCCGAAAATTTGAAAAATTACGAAAGAAGTTGTTTTGATGACTACATAATTTTTGAACTAACGGTCCTAAAAAAATGGCGATAACAAAAAATCACAAAAACGCTGTTTTTCTGCCTTGACAATGGATATAACCCTTCAATATTTACCATACTGTAGCTTCTATTTTAAAATTATCAATATTCTAATTTTTTTGGAGAAGCACTTCTTTAATTCTAATTGATTCTAATAAGTACCCCATTTCCCACATTTCGTTTCTAAATTATTAATATTCGCATCATCCTACTCTGCAATAGCGCCTTCTGCACTCCAATCTCCTACTTGGATAACCCATACCCATTTAGGTATGTGAGGTAAATCAGTATACATATGTATGTATATAGTCACGATACTACAATAAAATTTATGAGCGGTAAGTGTTAAGTTTCATGAGCGTTAAAATCTGCTGGAGCGCGCTGCTTGACAGGCAATTTGTCGAATCAAACTGTCAACTGCTTAGTATCACAATATTTTCACATTTGCTGTTCGCGTTCATGTAATCGCACACTTTTCCCCCAAACTCATACTAAAACACGTTAAATAGTCAGCCGTGTTGTGCAAGCAAAATGCTCGCCCCCAAAAGCCAATACTCATTCATCATTTATGTGTTGGCCATAAATTACAAGAAAAATGTAATTAAAATGGCATTAATGCATATTTGTAAATTTTCAACTACTCAGCGAATAAATGCAAATAATGTCAACAACGCGCACATATACTTATGTATATATGAGCGAATAGTTTGCTTGTATGCCTTGGATTTTATGTAATGTAAAATTTTAATTAATGTTGCAATTAAAATGAAATTTTATAAATTTCATTAAACAATAAATCGTGCACCTGGTCGGTTATGTAAATAAACATTGCAACGTTTATTACAGCATGCGATGGGCTATTAATTTACTGTAGATTTTTGAGATAAATTCATTTATATAAATATATATGTAAACATATGTTTGATAAGTGAATATTGGCTGTATGAAGTTGTTATATATTACACAAATCTATCTTTAAACTTTTTCTACGTTATTATTTAATTCTTCATAAATTATTACATACCTCATGGTATTTGAACACCTCAAGCAATGCGATGAAATTCCGCTAAAATCCAAAAACAGTTTAAGATTTATTCTGAAAACATTAAACAATTTTAATAAATTCCCTAACTATTATATTACAAGGGTACCTTTGACATAATTCGAATTATCCATCAAGAGCAAGATATTATTTGTTTTCCAAAAATCGGTTGTTCCACATACTGCACTGAAGTTTTAAAAAGCATATAAGACAATCAAGCTCTATTACTTTCGAGCTTTAAATGCATTTCAAGTCCAAAATAAAAGGCTTAGAATTCTCCCAGTTTGGAATTCTATTTAATGGGCTCTCCAACTATAGTACCTATATACAAGCAGATAGAGAATACACTGATATATTAATATTTTTAACAAAAATAACAAATAAATAAAATAATTAAATATACGGAATTTATTTTACCTTAATAATTGTCGATTAATTTTGAAAATTTTGGGTTCCCTTTGGAAGCAAATTATATTAAGTTGAAGAATTCATACAAATACGTTCATATCATCTAAATTATTTGCGGGATTTTCTGAGACAATTCTCAAATATATATACTCTTTCTTTATATTTAGAAATCGAAATCAATTTTTTGGAAATATACATATAAATTTAATTTGAAATCAAACGAATAAAATCAGCAGAAATTAATAAGTACTCAAAATTTCGCTTAATAATTGGCCTTCATATCATATTTGTCTTTTGAAACATAAAAGCATTTACATGAACACAAATCATTATAAATGTGTCTTTTCACAAGTACAAGTTTTTATATATGTGTTTGTGCATATGTACGCTCATACAACCTTTGCAAAAATAAAAACTAAAAATTACTCAAATTTAAAAATAAATTCTTTACTTGACTCACCCTGCTTCTCACAATAATTTAACTACTACTTTCACCAACTTGCTCATGCTCAATCTCTCAGTCGCTCACTCTCTTCAAATGTCGGCCAGACCAGGAGCAGCGAACATCGCACTCGTTGCTTTAGCGTTAGCAAAATTTTCACAATTCATGCCGCAAATGCACTATTAAGACACCGAAAGACGGCCATTTTGAATTGAAACTTTTAACTTTGCATATGCAAACAAAGAATTTATGAAAATATACAACTTTTACGCACTCGGAATTTTTGAAAAAATTTAATATTTACTTATGAGCACAATATCAACACCTTTATTCTGAACACTTTCATTTTTTAAGAATTGCACTTGTTTTAACAGGACTAAGAAGACAACTTAACCGGCTGGCTACACACAGCGGAATGAGGAAATTGGAGGACCGTTCACGGATATAAAGATAAACGTTCACCTGCAGTTTGGAAATATTGGAATAAGACTTCCCGGAAGAATATGATCAGCTCAAAAGTATGCTACAGTGATTAATAAATAACTTTTGGAATGTAAATATCGTACGATATTCTAGCTTTCTGTGCAGAGAACGTCTATCATAGAGAAGGTTCACGGCGCGAAGAACGTAAAAATATTTTTGGCTAACTCGGTCGCGATGGTCCAGTTTCACCACATACAAATTATGAGCGAGTTTCACCACGAAAATAGCAGAATTGAGCATTTTCAGTGTTAAATGAGAAAAATAATGCTAATTCCAATGTAAACAAATTTATGCTTACAGATTCGTTTATTTCCTATGCGCAACCGACTCGGCATATAATTTATATAATTATGATCCGTATATATTTGGTATCAAAGCATATACTAAGTACACTAGTATGTACATAGTTATGCATATTAAAATTTACCTATTTTATGATGAATTCAATAAAAACTTTGCAAATATGTATGTATATAACTCAATAAGATTTCTATTACTACCTAAATATGCATTTTATATACTTAGGTTTGATACGACATATATTTACATACATATGTATATACATAAATATGTATAGTATATATTTGCTTTGGTCATTAATTCGTTTTGATATCAGTTAAAAAGACCAAGCGGTCACACATTTGCCCATATGTACATATGTATATGTATGGTAAATCATTTCCATATTTGTACCCATAAGAATTTCTATGACACATACATATGTATGTATGTATATTATTTCTTTGGCCACATTTGTATGTTTACGAAGGCAAATGCGAGCCACATACATATGTACATACATACATTCATAATAACAAGTGCCGCGCGCATCTTTTCCGCATCTTCTTTGTCACAACATTGGTAAAAAAATCCAAGCTGTGCCGAAAAAAAATAAACGAATGGCCGCCGATTGTCACCGCTTCCCTTGCCCCTGTAGCAGCTTCACCGGCCAACGTGCGTAAATATGTATGTATGTATAAGTATGAGCATGAATACATATCGACGCAGATTTTTGTCACGGGAAAAATATTTTAGACAAATATTATAAATCGACAACTCCTATGTTGCCACTTTTCTCACTTCTTTCTTTGAACAAAACACCCAGAAGATGTTCATTTATGATTTTTTAACTTTTGCCATAAAATAAAAGGCAAAAATAAAAATAAATTCTGTGAGATTCGAACCCGCGTACTCACCGTGGCTTTTCAAGCGTTTTACCATCAGCACCACCATTGACACTTACATTGCGTTGTCCTAATTATGTTTGGTTATGCATGAAAGAAATATACAGTGGATCGCCGATTGTTTACCGCTTCCCTTGCGCTGTAACTGCTTCGACAACAAACTAACGTAAATATGTATGCATATGTATGAGCTTTGCTTGCTTGTCGATATGTCGACGCAGATTTTTGTGAGCCACGGAAAAATACTTATTTTAGAATTTGACAATTTTTAGCTTTTGCCATCGTCGCGAAAAGACGCTTGTAGGCAAAGGCATGCTCGGAGATGTTACGGCGTCTGTTTATATGAATGAAGCGAGGTCGCTTGTGGCATATGCGCCTGCGGTTTATGAATGAAATCGTATTTGTTGTAAAATTTACTACAATTGGGCTTCGCCAATTCGGCTGCCATATTGACTTTTGATTCTACTGCTATTTGAGCAGTTGTTGTTTTTGTAGAACAATGCTTCAATTTTTTGTTGGTGACATGTTCACATGTGTACGCATATGTTTGTATGCTTGTGCATTATTTGTTCGGAAGTGTATATAAATATACATACATATGTATCATATAAGTGGTCTCTCTATACTTTTAAGTTCTCTGTATGAGCAGCGCGCACATGTTATAATTATTGATAAGTGATAATATTATTTGGAATTCGCGAAAGCGAACATAAACACATATGATCATGATACATGTGCATATAAGTTTTGAATGATAAAATGTACGGTTAATGTACATTTATCACAATTGTAATATACATATTTCATTTTTTTTTTAATAATATTATGATAGTTTGTTATATACGACATATGTTTTGATATATTCAAAAAATAATTATAAAATAGGCTTTATTTTCGCATTAACTACGAATATTGCTTTGAAAAAGTAATTTATGTAATTCAAATATATTCAAATTGGACACGTATTCATTAATAAGCACAAAAAAAATTCACACACATGTTTGCATGTAAACATATAAGAATATAAGCAAAAGAGCGAACATACATATGTACATATTTGTATATGTTAGCTTTAGAAAAAGTCATACATATGTATGTAGCATACAGAAACTTCTCGCCGCCTTACCAGAAATCACCTGCATATAAATACACTTGTATGTATATTGCCCCTGCATTGGTTTCTCTTTTATTTACTTTAAACATGTTATTGCTCATAGACTCTAAAAACCGCTCAATCGCTGTTAAATATGGTTAAACACGCTCATAATTTGTATGTGGTGAAACTGGATCATCGCGACCGAGTTGGCAGTGGTGAAACTGGACCATCGCGACCGAGTTAGCCAAAAATATTTTTACGTTCTTCGCGCCGTGAACCTTCTCTATGATAGACGTTCTCTGTTCTGTGTATTCTCTATAACTTCTCATACGCAACTGATGTTTTATGGGAGAGTAGATATGTATGTATATTTTGAAATTGGAAAGTGAGTTTACAGGAAGTCTTGAAGACGCTGCTGCGCAGACAGGAAGGCCACGGTTTGAAAGTGCACGACGCATGTGAAAATACGAAACTAACTGCTAAACGAAGAGTAACGAGTAATTGTCCCAATTGCAACTGGACAAGAGAGAGGTTATTATTATTTTTTTTTTTTTATATACATACATACATACATATTTAAATTTTTAATTTGAAAAATCCAAATTAAAAATTTAATTATATCTGAAAATTCAAAATATGAATTGAAAATTTTATTTTTAAACTTAACATTTCGGATTTTAACTTAAATTATAAAAATTATTCAAATTTTTCTGATTTAAAAATTCGTCAACCAGGTTGTTGCATACATATACATATGTACATACTTTTGACATTTTAATATTTTTCTCATTAAATATTCCTGATGGGACTCGGTTTAAGCATATCCAAATTAAATTTTTTTAATTTTAACTTGCTCTATGCATAAGAAAAATACGCAAATCTTAGTGTTACAACTAAATTTATACAAATATGTTTGTGTACAAACATACTATGTATAATATACCAAAGAGAAATCGCTTCAAGCAAAAACAGAAATTGATTCACCTGAGCTTTGATGACAATTAAACTAACACCTTCTATTCTCACACTGATTTCTACTCTCTCTTCACTCAATCACTTCAAACTTTCACACGCAGTTTAACTGAGTCAGCGCACACCACTACTTCATTTAGCACAATTCATGCTGCAACATGCATTATAACTAACCGCTATTTTGTAAGTCTAGTATAAGCCCTTTTATATGTACAAAGACACACAGAAGTTAAAAAGCTAATTTTTTACAAAAAACTTTAATACAAAAACATATACACGCACTATTTAATGATGTTTAAATGTGAACTTTTATCAGAAATAAAATCACTTTCGTTGCAAAAGTTTACATAAAACGAACCGATCGGAACTTTCTTAACACTGATGCCACTTAACCGAATTACTACACTGAACTGATCAAATTCTACGACCGTAGGCGGCTTTAAAGTTAATTTTAAATTTTGGAAACTGAAAGATTTTTCCAAAATCAAAAACAACAACTTTAAAATACTAACTTTACTATAATAGGTGCATCCCATTAAAATTCTCTTTTGCTCTCTTTTTTTTCTTAAGGATACGTTCTCCACTCAAATTTTGCTGTACTCAATAAGTAGGACATACATACATAAGTATGTATATACATTGTACATATATGTATGTAAATAAATGCTACATTTCCGGTGAACCTATTGGAAGCTCTTTCTATTACAATTGGAATACTTTCATATTGAGACATTAATACTCTCTTCACTTGTTATATAACGAGTCAACTCAATTTCCTAGAATATGTTCGCTGCGCAGATAAGTTGGCCGCACATCAGTACGAAAATGCACAGGTGCTGCAGCATCACGCAGGTGTAAATGTCAAACTAACGAGAAACGAATCGTATTCTCTCTCTCTCTCTCTCTTCTCTTGGAAAGTAGTATATGCGAGCAGAAAGAATGATGTTGCAAGTTTGCCTTTTCTTGTTCACATGACAAGGTGAGTCAGACAAGTACTTTAATTCGTTCATAAAATTGTTGGATTTACACATTCTGACGATTTAAACGAATTTAGCATTATAATTTTAAAATTTTAATTTTTAATTTAAAAAAAATTAAAGTGGAGTTGAAAATTCCAAATTAAAAATGTAAATTTTAATCTTAATATTTTGGATAAAAACTTAAATTTAAAGCTTTCGTATTAAGAAAGTAACAAACCAGATTGTTACATACATAAATTTTTCGAATTTATAAATACTTTTAGATAGATTTAGAATTTCGGTTTTAGCATCTACAAATTGTAGTTATTAAATTTTAACTTGTCCTATGCAGGAATCCTTATCGAAAAATATTACAAGTAAATTAATATAAAAATATATTTACGTACATGTAGATATACATACATACATACTAGATAATAGAACCTGCTTAAAGCAAAAACAGAAATTGACTCACCCGAGCTTTGATAGCAATTGAACTTTTCTCACACGAACTTATACTCTCTCTTCACTTCAAATTTCATACAGCAGCTAACTGAGTGAGCGCACTCGCTACTTCATCGCTGACAAAATTTTGCATAATTCATGCTGCAACATGCACCATTTTGGCACCGACGGACCGCCATTTTGTAAGTAGAATTGCACTGCTATAAGTTTATGCGGCCATCATATGTACAGAATTTATTCAATAAACTTTTCACCCACAAATGTATACCATAAATATACATATGTATATATAATATATATACGCACTTTTCAACGATATACATATTTATATAGTATGTACATATGTATGTATGCTAACATTTATTAGAAATAAAAACATTTCATTGCACAAATTTTTATAAAGTGAACCAACCGATCGGAACTTTTTTACACCAATACCACTTCACCGATTGACTACACGCACTGGACTGAGCAAATTTGACTATCGTTGACGGCTTTAAAGCTCATTTTAAATTTTGGAAAGTCAAAGACGATTTTTCTAAAATCAAAAACAACTACATTAAAATACTAACGTTACTATATTATGTGTCGCCATAAAATTAAACATCTCTTTTGCTCAAGGATATACAATTGGATGACTTTCCAATTGTAATACTCTCTTCTTGTGGTATGGAACGAGTCATTTTAACCTCTTAGCATATGTTCGCTGCGCAAACAAGTTGGACGCGCAGCAACACGAAAGCAACTCAAGTAACTAGTAGCGAATGACTCTCTCACTCTCTTCTTTTGGATGCAGTGTATGTGTGTACAATATACAAGAAAGACTATGGTTGATTTTTGATTTTTAGTGTTCACATGACAGGGTGATTCAGAGAAGAGCTTTAGTTCATATTAATTTTTTTATGACAGTAATTAAATTATACTTAATTATGATTGATTGACACGATATCATTAAATAACTAATCAGGTATAATGATGATATAATGTAGAAATTGTTTTAAAAATGTAGATATGTATTCATCTTAATAAATTTTATTTAATTTATATGTGCATCCTAAATATAATTGTTCTTTTTAAATGATTGGATGAGAATATTATGAATTGCCAATCATAATGAACGATCAAAATGAACGAATGGACGGCTGAGATGGCACTTAGGCACTAAGCTATGTATGTCAAATTTTGTGAAGATATCTCATTAAATAAAAATTTGTTCTTACAAGCATTTCAAACTTAGAAAACGAAATTTATTATAAAATAAGTTAGAAAGGGCTAAGTTCGTGTGCAACCGTATTTTTGCTAATACCACATACTATTAACATGGCTCATACTAGTAAAATGTTCTCTGGGTTTCACTAGGTACCTCACATATTCGGCACCTAGGGGTTTAAAAAGCTCTCTTCGATTTTGGACAACTTTTGATCGTAAAGTCCTTTTTATGCAAATTTTATACCGTTATATAATTTGCATTTTGATTTGTGTACTCGAAGGTGAAAAAAATTAAATGGAATATAAAATTGTGCTATATGGGAAATAGGCGTGGTTTTTGTCCGACTTTGTCCATTGCGACATAGAAATATGACAAAAATATCACGTGCCAAATTTGATTGAAATTGGTCCCCTTCTGAAAAGGGCTATAACCCCACTTTCTTTATACTCCCACTCTCGGAACAATCTTCTTGGTTCAATTTGATAGTGTGAAAATAAACCCACTTAAATAAAAATGAGGTCCGTAAAAGCCTGGTTAGTAACCATTCCTAAATGGGTGTTGCAATTAATCTGTATTTCCTTGTTATGATGGAAAGTCAAAGTAATATATACATATGTATATACCAAATATTAATAGAAACACAGAAGAAACAAATTAATCCCAGAAAAACTAACAATACACCGCAAAAAGGCGTGTTATCTCCATCCGACATCCCTTCCAATTAAAAAAAATTCCTTCTCGTTTATATAGAAGACTTTTACTTCAAAGAAGATATCGGAGCACAAATAGTGTCACTAATAAGTGATGACTTTCACTTAAAAATTATCAATCTTTTCAAAAGTTCAGAGATCGAATGTGAGGATCTCAGTGAATATATCAAAAGTATGGATTATAATATATCTTAATGAAAGTCAGTGGGCATTTTGTCGAAAATCGGTTCCTAAACACCTAATTTAATGATTTTTGCTATTCTGGTTAACTTTATGGTATATATCGGCTCGTTTAGAATTTTTTTTTATCAAAATTTAGGATATATATTTCTTGGAAAGAGTGAAGTTGAGTGCCAAAAATGAGTAAAATTGCCGATAGCCAAGAATTACCTCTGTACTAATTTTACGGATTTTCGTTAATCTAAATGATTAAAGTAAATATATCACATACATAAATGTGTGAGTTAAAACAAAAATAAAATTAAATTAAACCCAAACTTTGCATCAGTATTCTCATTAAGAAATCTCTGTTGAACTAATATCGATATATCGCTCAATAAGTTGATATTTTAATTGAAAAAAATTAACATCTTTTCTTGACTACAATGTGGCTTTATACTTATATAATGAAATAATTTCAGATCTAATATAGTGATTGTACGGTTGTAACTGTGCGGAATATGTCGGTTAATAATTGAAATTTTATACTATCGATCAGAATCTAGTTTTTGTTGTTCTTATTCTTTCTTGTTTTATTGTGAAAGATATACTTCCTTCAGAACAACCGAAGTTAACGTTTTACTTGTTTCACTTGTAAAATGAAATTGATCAATATGCCTCCCAAATTCCATATCCTAAATATACTCACATCGTTAATTTGTTTATTATAATCGATCAATACATGTACATGTACGAGTAAATACTTGTACAATATGCGGCTGCAACCGAGGTTAGCTCTTATTTACATACTTGTTCCAGTCATAGATGAATGTATTGATTTACTCGTTTCTGCAGTGTCATTTTTGCAATCGTCCGTGTAAGTCGTGTTGGTGTCAATCTGAGTCGTAATCGGTTGCAATAAATGTTTAGATAGTATGTAATTTTAAAGTGAAGCTTGTAACTTATTTGATTTAATATACTTGTGTTCGTGTCTTGTTATTTGTATCGTGTGCGCTAAATGATTAATTATTTTAATATGTTCGCGCATCGGTGCGAAAATTTACGACGCAGTTGGAAAAACATATTATAATCAAAGAGCAGTGAGCGGCTCTCTCTTTTGGTTTGTCGTTGCTGCTTTTGCTTTATGTGCACGAATACATGAGCAGGTGAGTTGAGTGTTTCTGTTTTATTCCTATCAAAAGGACCGAGTGATTTGGAGAATTATTTTAGTTTTAGTACTTAAGTATATATCATATTGTTTAAAAAAAATCATACAATTTGATTTTAATTGTTACATTATTTAAAATTTTGCATAATATGTACAACGTGTATGTGTATATCTACATATCCAAAATATATTTAATTAAAAAGACATTTATGTAAAACAATTTCATTCATACTGTCTCTAATAACTGATATTATAATTTTCTGTGGTAAACAAATATTTTAACTCTCTTTTATTCGAAAAAAAATTTTCCGTCCTTTTTAAATTCGTATATCACATATAGTCTTCCGGTATGACTGCTGAAATGCGGTGAAGGGTATACATACATTAGCGGTCAATAAAAGCGCACTATCACGAAAAATTAATTATTTTTTATGAGATTGGGTTGAGCACTCTTCAGTTATAGTCGTCGTCGTTGAGTATTGGAAAAGTTATGCAAAATGTCAAATAATAAAAGGAAATTAGCGCGTGACCAAACATTTTTTTTGAATTTTATGTAGTGTAAAATTTTAATTAATATTTCAATTAAAACGAAATTTTATAAATTTCATTAAACAATAAATCGTGCACATGGTCGGTGGGCTATTAAGTTACTGTAAAATTTTTGAGAATTATTCCTATATATATGTATATACATATATAAAGATATGTTTGATAAGTGAAAAATTGGCTGTGTGAAGTTGATTTCACTTACGCTGTTAAATATTACGTAAATCTATCTTTAACATTCTCTATGTTTGTAAGCTTCTTCTTCTTAAATTATTACATACCTCGTGGTAATTGAGCACTCCAAGTCATTCGATGAAAGTCGACTTAAATCCAAAAAAGTTAACGATTTATTCTAAAATAATAATTTTTTTTAATAAATTCTATAATTTTGATATTACAAAGATACCTTTGACAAAATCCGAATTATCCATGAATAACAAGCTATTATTTCTTTCCCAAAAATCGAGTGACGATAATACACCGAACCTGTGAAAAGCGTGAAAGTCAATCGAGCTCAATTACTCTGGAGCTATAAATTCATTTTAAGCCTAAAAGTCTTGACTTCAGTTTTGAGTACTTTAATAATTGGCTATTAGTTTTGAAAAATTTCGTTTAATACATGACATTCGTGCAAGAATTCTTCTTATTTTTCTCTAGAATATAAACGCACCCAAAGGAATACAAATCATTATAAATATATGTTTTCACAAGTGCAGGTTTTTACATATGTGTTTGTGCGTATGTACACTCTTACAATCTTTGTAAAAAAAAAAAACAAAATTAGATAAAATAATATTAAATTTTTACATGACTCACCCTATTTCTCACATTTATTTGAATACTATTCTCACCAATTTGTTTATAATCCATCTCTCAATCGCTCACTCTCTTCAAATGTCAGCTAGACCTTGAGCAGCGAGTATCGCACTCGTTGCTTTAGCGTTAGCAAAATTTTTCACAGTTCACACCGTAAAATGCACTATTAAGACACCGAAAGACGGCCATTTTGTATTGAAACCTTTAGATTTACATACAAACAAAAGGAACAAAGAATTTATGGAAAAATAAAAATCTTACGCACTCCGACTTTTTGCGATAATTTAATATTAACTTATGAGCACAATATCAACACCTTTATTCTAAACACTTTCAACTTTTAAGAATTGCACTTGTTTTAACAGGACTAATAATGAACCACACAAAAACTTTAATCAGCGCGAAGACAACTTAACCGGTCGACTACTCGCGGCGTAATGAGGAAATTGGATGAGCGTTCACGGATATAAAGATAAATGTTCACCTGCAGTTTGGAAGTGTTGGAATAAGACTTCCCGGAAGAATAAGATCAGCTCAAAAGTATGCTACAGTATTAATAAATATCTTTTGGAACGTATCGTCAGAGCAGAGAACGTATATCACGTACGTTCTCTGCATATTCGGTCTCTGATATAACCCAAAATATGTATTCCACAATTGCTACTACGAAGTCCACATTATGTATGTTGCATACTTTTTGGTGCCACGGTTGGAAACTAAAGTCATCCAAAAACTAACGGGAAACTTCCAAATTACAATAGGAATTTCCTTTGCATCTTTCATGTAAACAATCTACTCTTTTCGCAGTTTCGTTTTTGTAGTCGTTCGGATCAGCTGCGTTTGTGGGGTATACATAGTTTTAAGTTATTACGCTTTAATTGTGTATACATGTGTTAATAGCTGTGTGTATATATTACTAGTTATTTGAGTGCTACTTTAAGTGAGTAGTGCAATTCATCGTTTTTGTAATCTGACTAGTTTATGCTTAATTCTTTTTAGATCAGCGCAACTTGCTGCAGTATATGCTGCGCTGTCAAGATGGCCGCGCATCGTTACGAAAGTGCAAAACGCAGGTGGAAATATGAAAGAATAGCGAGTAGTTCTCTCTTTCGTGCATCGTTGTGACGCATTGAGTGTTTTGAGTATGAGAGAAGGTGAGTGTATCTATTTTATAATTGTTTATTTTGTATTGACAGGGTGATTCAGTAGATCATGTTATTTTTGTTTAAAATTTAAAAAAGGGTTAAATGTTGTTGGACTTAAATATATTTGAATCATTGGAATTAAGTACAAATTTTGTAATATAAAATTTTTTATATCAATATTTCATTCACTTAAAATTTTCATCAGTAAAAATTCAAAAGATCTCCAGAATAAGGATTGTCTTCAACGATCTCTCGACCGTCTTTGGAGGCTTTGTACCACTCGTAGGCTTGTTTTGTTTTTGATAAAACTGAATCACCATAAGCCTTTTTCAACATTCGAAACGATTCTGCACACTAAATTTGGTTCGAAATACAAAATTTGAGACAAATTCTTGTTCGATATTTTGTCCATTGTAAAAACCGCAAGTCTTTACTGATGATATCGAATTAAGGCTGCTGTCGCTGGACAGTACAGCAAAAATACTTTTTTTTAAATATCATTTAATTTAATATTTACGAGTGCATCTTTCATAGATACCGTCAGTCCGCGGCAGTATGCACGATTCATACTGCACGCAAAGGGTACACCTCTTTTGTGACCAAAACCGTGAGGGACTATCATACTATTCTGGACTTGCGTAACAGTACCTACGTACTAAACCCTTAACTCCGCCTGCAATTCACTGATCCGTCGTTACGCATTTTTTCGTAGAACCAAGATGAGTCAAAACTGGTTCTTCATGTGTACTTTTCTGGTCTAATCTTCACTAATTTTTCTGTTTTCGCTATTGCGTTGTCTTTCATTTTTTCGCAATTCCTCGAGAGCAATTGCTGACCATATTTTTCACTCTATCCCAAGCGAGTTTACGTTGTATCATGCGGTGCAATATTTTCTGGGGTCACCAGTTCTTTTATGTGAGTCTCTGTCTGTTCCTCTTCCTCGTATTTCGGACAGGAAAATAAAATGTGTTGCGCGCTTTCTCTGACATTATCGCAAAATGAACATTCTGTTCTGTCCTCGTGACCATATTTATAAAGATATTCTCGGAAGAACCAGTGTCAGGTCAGGAATTGCATCAGAGAGTAATCAGTCTCGCTGTGTTTTCTATCCACCCATGCTTGTATATTCTGACTAGTTTGTACGTCCACCTTCCTTTTCTGCCATGCGCCAGCACCTCTGCCACTCAGATATGCTTTCCTTCGTTTCGCTCTACTGTTGTAAGGCGTCTTCTATAGCCTTTGATTTTTCGTACCTTCTTTTGAGTTCCCATTCCATTATGTCCGGCGACATGATATCAGTTATGAAGTATGCCTTGTGCGAGATGCGAAATCCACTAATCACCCCAATTGCATTTAGTCGCGTCGCAGATCTTGCTGTATGTTTTACTCTGCACCGACTGACTGACTTTAGCCAAAAGTGCTCGCTTGGCCCTGGCTTGGTCCTCCAATATTAGCCATCATTCTCGATAAGGCCACTGTTATTCAAGCAGTATATACCATTGTGGTCTATAATTTCCTCCAATTCAATGCTGCCAGAAAGAGCTTAGAGCTTAAAACATTGAATTTGAACAATTGTTAGCACACTTTAAAGCACATTCGTGCTCTCCACAAAGGTATTTTAATAACCTACATTATATTTTTCGATTACAAACTCAAACTTCGACAATATTTTTTTTTAAAAAGAATTGGAATCATCACTTTACTTTCGCTATCAGCTCAAACCATAAAAGTCTCATTATTGTTTCGCCTTACACAAAATCAGCCTTTCAGTGCTTTGAGCTAAAGATGTGTAAATAAATTTCTGAAGAGCAAACAAAGTGCGGACGCGTAGTGGAAGAAACGCCTAACTGACATCAAAGAATGCCAACAACAATTTAACACACAAATAAGAGCATGGTATGAGTAGGAAGTTTTCATACAAAAAGTGGTTAGCTGCCAGTCACGGCTAACGGAAAGTGAAACAAAAAACCCAGAAGTTGGTGAAAGTGGACAAAGGGCTCGAGAATTGCTGAGTGGCAGCAGCGACAGTAATTGATTTATGATAATGCTAATAATAAAAGAACTCGAGTAAATGGTGGAACAGCGTACGCTTAAAGGTAGCTAGTTACAGACATAGCAGTGAAGACGCGAGTTTTCAAGCGGCAGATAAAACGGAGCGCAAATGGAAGTGTGATCCTTGTATGGAAGAGCCGCTAAAATAAGCGTTATGGCAGCCACAAGAAACTTTAGATAAAACGTATAAAAAATAATTTAATTTTACATTACATTTGAAGCCATCAAGCTACTTTCGAAGTTTGTTGCTTGTTTTTGTTATTGTTTGTATTTTAATGTTATTATTTGGTTCAGTTTAGTTTGTCTGTCATACAACTTTTTCATTGTCTTTAAGCAACCTCATTTCTGCTTTGTTTTATTTATAAGTTAAATTCTTGAAATTCATTGAGTTGCTATTTTTTGCGGTCTCTTAGATATTATAGAGTGTACAATTTACTCTTCTTCAATAACTTATTGTTTGCGTCACACTTTCGTTTGTTGTGCGTATATTGTTGGTGTTAATACATTTGTTTCTACTTTTATTTGAGTTTCGCTTAAACTTTCGGGTTTTTATATTCTTCTGGTCAAAAAAACAGCTTCGACAGGTGATTTTGTGCCAAAAATAAACTGAGTAACTTTTAAAATTTTTTGTTTTCGTTTTTTTGGCCTTTCATCCCTAACTTATTATTTTTGACCGCGTTATTTGCCTTTGTGGCGCAATTGTTGACACCATTAACGATTTTTTAACAAATTTAACAGGAAAAAATTATAAATGGGCTCAATAATGTGGCTGAAAGTATAGGCACACATACTTTCACAACTTTGAAATATCTACCTATGAAAAACAAACAAGTAAGGAAGGTCTAAGTACGGGTGCAACCGAACATGTTATACTCTCGCAACTTAAAGTGCAAAATCGAGCAAATACCTTCAGGTGTTTTTGTTTTTGTTTCGAAGAGGGAATCGTTCATAGATAAAGTCAATTCTTGACGGCAGGTATGATTCATACTGCACGCTAAGGGTACACCTCTTTCAGGACCACGCCCAGCTAGGATTATCATACTATGCTAGACTTGCGTAACAGTACACCTAGGTAAACCCTTAACTCCGACTGCAGTTCAATGGACATAAGGAACCACCGTTGGGCATTTCTTCGCAGAACCAAGCTCAGCAGAGACTGCCTCTTCGTGGGTACTTTTCTGGTTCTTCGCTATGGTAATTCTTCTGTTTTCGATATTGCGTTGTATTTCTTTTCTTCTCAGTGGAGAGGAATTGTTGACAGTATTTTCACTTTATTCCACGAGTTTAAGTTGTATCGTGTGGTGAACGATATTTTTTGGGGGGTCACCCGTTCTTTTATATAAATCACTATGTCTGTTCTCTATACCACGTATTACGGACAGGAATAGAAAATGTGCTACGCGCTTTCACTGCCATTACTGCTGAATGAACATTCTGTTCCGTCATCGTGACCCTATTTATAGGGATATTCTCGGAAGAATCCGTGTCTGGTCAGTGATTGCTTCAGGTAGTAATCAAACTCGCTATGTTTTCTCTCCACTTATGCTTATATATTTCCGATTAGTTTTTGCGTCCACTTTCTTTCACTGCTTGTAGCCTTTTCTATTTTTTTCCGGATTGTAATTAGCACTTCTTTCATTTTTTGAGCTGCAAATTAGAGCTTTTTCATCGTGAGCCACATTTTTATCCTTAAAGCGGTGTCCTCACATATGTATTTTACCTGGCTGAGTTCTTTTCCTACCACAGTTACTGCAATATCATCAGCGTCCCCGATAATTTGGACCCCTTTTTCTAATGGGAGTCGTAACACATATAGTATGTTCCCCAGCAGTGGACCCATAAGTAAGCCTTGTGGTACCCCAGCCGTCACCTCGAACTCTTTAGGTTTCTCGTCGGCATCATAAAGTGACAGTTTATTCGATAGGTATTTGAAATTCTTAACAAATAAGCTGGTTTTGCTTATATTCGAGAGCGCTTATTATATACGGCCAATACACATTTTAAAGTCAAACTTTACGACAAACGTTAAAGTCAAACGTCCAGCCAGTTTGGTTCTGTAACCAGTTCAAGTCGTGACTGGATTATAATCAAATTTGGTATCTTATTAGTTTAAATTCAAGGTCATTGGCTGACTTAGTTTTATTAGTCAAATGAGATATATGAATGCTTGTGACATAAACTCGACCGAAGAGGCTAATTTAATATATTAAAATGATATGAAAAACGTCAAACAGGTGATCGGAGTTATTTATGTTATGGCTATGAGGTTTGGATAGATGTCCACACGGATTGTATTCATATTCAGCGGCAAATCCAAACGACGAGAGAAGTCTAGGTTGATCTGTAAGCCATTATATTATATTATATGTATATAACTTACGGTTGGCGTCAAAAAATTTTCCAATTTTATTATGGAAGAATACAAGATTACATCCAATTTTTTTTACATATATATTAAGTGATAATATTGAACTACAAAATAAAAATTATTTTATGAAAAAAAAGAACAAAATGGCGGAAACATCAACGATTCCGTTGAATGATTTCTTATCTAAAACGAAAAAACATTTTCTTTTTTAATCTGAAAGCTTTTATCAAGTGCATAGTAGAGGGGTTATGAGGGGATGTAGGCAAGGATTTTGTAAAAAGTATCATTTTAACCTTTGTTTTTCGACATCAAAATAGTTAAACAACTGTCAAAATGCCATTTTTCTCGGAAAAGCGCTCTATCGCGCACTTGAGTATAAAATTGTCTATAAAATATTTTTTAGTTCAAGTAAATCGTTTAAATAATTCGCTCCAAATTTTGACGGGCAGATGAAAAAAGGTAGTTTCGAGGAAGCAAGTCTCAAAGTTCTCCCGTTATATAGACCGCAGCATGAAGTGCAATAGTTCGAAATATTCTGAGTGAACCAGTGAAACTTCGAGACTATATTTTTTAATAGTTTTTTAGTTGATTAGAGGGTAAAAAATTTTTCATTTTTTGAAAACTCCAAAGGTATCTCCCCCTTTAAGCTTTTCTGTTTTATCTCGTTTACAAAATATAGTTTCTCCGACTTTTTGTTTATTGAATTGTTATTGTTTTCAGTATAACTTTTATATGGAGAGTTTCCAAAGACATGCTGAAGAGATTTTCTCTGCGTAAGTTTGGTTGATTTAGTTGAAGTGGCTTGGGCCATATTAAACCTATTAAGGGCGAGGTGACACCAACTTTTTCAAAGGAATTTTTCAGTTGGCGAAGTTTCTTAGTTAATTGTTAAGTTGTTGGGTAGACCATACATACCTTCTATACTACATATATACTATGAATGCAAAGTTTAGTAAATTCTTTCAATTCAATCTAAACACAGGTCAAACGAAGATTTGGTGAAACATTTTCATATGCATACATTATATTATGCAATAAAAAAATTGCCGTTTTAAATTCTGTACCTCCATTCAAGATAAAAAATGAGTCTACAAGTAGGATTCCTTATGATCAGTAAGCATTTTTCCCCTGCATGCTCTTACGCTTTCACTTTATTTCGACTTCCTGTTAATTTGACGCCTTCCTCTACCTTTTTTGCATTCTTCCTTTACGTAAATACAAATATTTCACTGCATCGTCCTTTCCTTTATTGCCTCCTTTCCTTTTTTTTACTTCCGCCATTTCAACATTTCCGCCGCTCGAATGTTTCATTGAGTATCTGTCCCTTTGTTTGTTAGCACATTTTTTGTTGTTATTGTTGGAAATTTTGCTACCGTTGGCCCTTTTTCCGTCCGTTCACTTTTTGATGTTTGGTAATTAGACGAAAATCAGGCATCATTAATCATGTTTTCACCATTATTTTGCTGCGCGAATGCGAGGAAATAAAGTGGGAGAAAAATTATATGGAAAAATAGGCATCATTAAGAAAACATTTGAACTGACATTACTTTTTGGCTTAAGTTCGCTACTTATTGGAGAGTAATACATTCAAATTAAAGGTCACTACAGGTCACTTAGGCATAACACGGCTTATAAGTGTAGCAATAATGTAAGCTATTTATTTGGTTTGAGTATACATACATATGAATAAGAGGGTGCCTGTTATTTTTCTAGTTGATTTTTGTTTGCGAAACAAAGGATTTGTTTAAATTGGATCCCTTTATTTTTAATTTAAACCGTGCCTAAATGATTTTGTTTTTCCCATATATTTAACATGGGGTATTTTGGTCTTTTGCATAAATTTCTTTTATCTCCATAGAAAATAAGCATTCAACTTTGAAGTAATAATATTCTAATCAAACGTTTCCGCTCTACAAAAATTATTTTAATGATTTTCGGGATGGCACTTAAAAACATTCGATTAAGAAAATTACGCACCAACATATTACCATACATAGCTTTGTAGGGCTTGTGACTCAAAATCATACAAAATTACGTATATCTTTTAATTATTTTGTGGGAATTAACTCTCTGGAAACAAGTTTAATTGGAACTCTGAAGTATCAGTTAGATCCGTCAACAGTTGAAAGATTTTCTACTAATTCCGCTCCTGATATATAATTTTTCCCACATCGCAGGAGTTTTCAGCAGTGCGCCAGTCGCTCTTCCTTTCCGCAAGTTGGCGCCAATTAGAGATTCCAATTGCAGTCAAGTCCTTTTCCACTCAGTCCGAAGTAGCACCTGTTGGCAAGACCTATTCTTTGTTGGATTTCGAAACTGACGTGTATGTTGGTATTAATGCTGGTTTCAAGATAGACGAAATTATTTACGACTTCGAAGTTATGACTATGAACAATGATGTCGGAGCCAAGTTGCGAGTGCGACGACTGTTTGTTTGATGACAGAAGATATTTCGTCTTGCCCTCGTTCACTACCAGACCAAATTGCTTCGCTTCCTGTACAATCTTATAGAAGAGCTTACCTTCTCAGATATGCAGCTCGAATTATTTTCTCCAGGAGTCGATTGAAAAATAGGGAGTCGGTTTGTCTGAAATTTCGTTTGGTATCGAACGGAGAGGTCCTTCCAGATTATGACTAATCTTTTGGTATTGCTCAACGTGAGTTTACACAGCTATATTAGCTTTGCGAGGATATCATATTTGAATAGCTTGGTCGGCAATCCATCGGCCCTTGCCACTTTGCTGTTTTTCAGATGGGTAATTTGTATTCGAACTTCTTCATGTTCGGGTAATGGAACGTTCGCTCCATCGTCATCGATTGGAGAATCGGATTCACTATCTTCTGATGTTTGACTGCCATTCAGAAGACTGGAGAAGGTTCTATAATAGTAGGCATCGGTCTTGAAACCATCTGTTAGTCGCCGCCTTCCCTTTTCTACTGTCGGTATCTATCACATTCCGCATGTGTTGTGATCGATTGTAACTTTGCGAGGTAGGCACTATGTTTTCTCTCCACTTAAACACTGGTTAGTGGCTTTTCGATCCGGAGATGAACTTTCTTATACTGGAATCTAGTACTGCAGATATCCGTACTGCACCTACAAAGTCGATCAGCCTCAATGGATGTTTCATGATGGACGAATTTACTGACCGTTGTGCCAAAGATATCTTCTTTGCGCGCACTGGCATTAAACGCTTTTATATAGAAGATATCTATCCCTCTTTTCCGTAGGGGAAGGGAGGAAATTCGCTTTGATGCGGATAAGGGAACGGACATTCCAGGCACATGCCCTGTCATCAAAAGGGGGTCTCTCCTTTCCGAGGCTGTGTCTCCTCTTCATTGGTGGCGTTTTTAAAATTGACTTCAAGAGAAGCTTGTGACAATTGACCATCCCAGTTGTATGCCGATAGGGACAAGGGTTTCTATGAGAGTGGATTACATTCGAGATTGTTTTAAGTTAGAGAAGAAATCGTTGCAAATTCGACCTCGGTTGGATCATTTTAAGTATCTCATCTGCTAAATAAAAATCTGTAAATCCTTTGGTGCTTCATTTCCTATATAATATTTCATATGAGCGCAAAAGCATTATAAAATATCTGTTAGTTTGATCCGTTCCCACGACAGTCTGGTTTAAGTAACCGGAATTCGTTCCCAGATTTTTATCCGCTCAAGGCCTGCTAACTCGACACCATTCCTCGAAATTGCTTCAGGAATGTCTTATGCCACTACAACAACAACATCTGTTAGTTCGTTAATACCAAAATACGTTTAACTATGAAATTACGGGAATGTAAATACATTTGCGTACACAAATACACAAACTCACCTGCAGATATTCAGGTTTCACATATTTCCTAATTCGGTATGCCATTGGTAACAGACACAACAATCAGCTATGCAGCTGCCAACCCTACATAAACATTTATTCACTTTGTCACTGATGCAGCCACACAAGCTCACACATACACCCATACTTGCATACACATTAACAGCGCACATTTGCATTTGATGAATTTATGAACGCTTGCAAATTATGATTTGATTAAATACATGGACTCACATGCAAATTCACCTATATTTGTATTTATAGCATCTGATGCTGTTGTTGTTTGAGATTTTATTATGCAAGCATTTGTTGTTATACCCTGAACAGGGTAGATTAAGCTTGCCATGAACTTTGTAACAGTCAGAGGGAAGGTGAGCCTTCTTTAATATGATAATTAGTCACTCAGTTTTTGAGATATTGATCTGAAAATTTGTATTTTACCTTTTTTCCTCAAGAAACTGCTCATTTTCCAGAATCGCCGATAGCGGATCACTATAAGATATAGCTGTCATACAAACTGTCTGATCAAACTAAAGTCCTTGTATGAAAAACTCTTTTATTTGCAAAGATATCTTCATAAAATTTAGCACAAATTATTACCAAAAATAATGCCATAAAATACTAAAAAATTCTTTAGATCAGACCACTATAAATTATAGCTGTCATACAAATTGACTGATCAAATTCAAGTCCTTGTAGGAAAAGCTTTTTTATTTGACAAGATATATTTCCAAAATTTGTTACATAGTATTTCCTAAGGCAGTTCTACAATCTCCCAATAAATTGTTCAGATCGAACCACTATAGAATATAGCTGTCATACAAACTGATCGATCAAAATCCAACCCTTGTATGAAAAACTTTTGCATTTGAAAAGGTATCTTCACGAAATTTAGCACCAAGTACTGACCAAAACAATGCCATAATATACTAAGAAATTGATCATATTGAACCACTATAGCATATAGCTGTCATACAAACTTATCGATTAAAATCAAGATAAAGATATATTTATCACCTTTGCTACTATTAGTAAAGCACCTGTGGAGGGTATTATAGCTTCAGTGCAGTCGAAGTTAACGTTTTTACTTGTTTTTGTTAGCTGTTGATGAAGGATATGCTGCAAGTGTTGGTGGCTGTGCAACGAAAATTAATGCAGAGCTACTGCCAAATACACACATGTACATATATGTATATTTATATATTTATGTAAGCATATGTATAGGAGTATAGCAACAGCTGATAGGTGCAAGAGCGGATATCGTCTTATGCAATCCGTTCCGCATGCCAGTAGCATTGCATAAGTTTACACACACACACCCCACTTACATTTGCAATAGCAAGCAATGAATTATTGCCAACAGGCCACCCGCTAGACAATTAGCAGTCTACAAACGTTGTGTTGTAAGCGTTTGCTGTGCGGAAATTAAAGCAATTGAACCATAACAAAATCCCACATACATTAACTTAACTGCCAACCGCACAGGTTGCAATGTTGCACGCACCCAAACACACGCACACACACTCACACAAATATTAACTTGCCATTTGCGTCGTGTGTGTGCGTAATTTGACTTCAGTTGTTTGCTGCAGAGGCTTTTGTTTGCTGCCATTGTTGCTAACGCTCGTATGTGTACTCGTTACTGCCATTGCCCGACGGCTGTCGGCTGTCCACAGTCGGCTGTTCATAATAAATGCCTGTCCAGTAGGTGTGTTATACAATTGTCATATAAATTTGCAGCCAATTTGAATGAGTGATGAATGACCGGATGTGCCTGCATGCCTGTGTGCGTTGATATGTTTGCCTGGTTGTGCTAAAATGTACATATGTCAGTGCTAATATGCATTTAAGCGATAATATCGCCTACGAATTGGTGCGAACTACTGCGTTCGCTTTTGGGAATAAGCGTGTGTGTGAGATTTGCTGGTTACCCTGCTGAAGTGCATATCGTGTTAGAATGAAAATTATTTGGGAAATAAGAAAAATAATGTTAAATATGTTATGATAAGGTAAACAATTTAAATTTTTTGTGTGTTTATAAAGGGTGATCGATTTTGAGGTTCCCAACTTTTTAAAGAAAAAACACAGAAACTTCAAATATAATGGAGCAAGTTTATTATCATTCGAAAAAAACATTCTTCGGCACTTATTTTCTGAAAATTATTTCTTTCAAATGGCTACGTCTCAGATGGCCCATCCTTTGAATGCAATTTTTGATGACTCATTCGAGCATTTCTACTGGTAACTGCCGAATGACACGCATGATGTTTTTCTCCAAGCTCTGAATCGAAGCGAAATTTTCAGCATAGATTTGAGACTTTACATATCCTCACAGGAAAAAGTTTAACGGTGTGATATCACACGATCTTATTATCTGCTCACGGAAATGTTCTCTCAATAAATCCATATCGATGCGATGTGTAAGAAGTGGTGCTGTATTGTTGAAACCATTGTCCTTGAGATCAAGAACTTCAATTTCAGGCATCAATTAGTCGGTAATTACGACTCAATAACGGCCGCCATTGACGGTTACGTTCTCACCGACATAATTTTTTAAAGAAATATGGACCGATGATTCTACCAGCCTATAAACCACACCAAACTGTTGCTTTTTTGGATGAAATGGCAGCTCTTGAATCATTCCAGCTTACTCTTCGCCCCAAATATGGCAATTTTGGTTACTTACATATCCATTAAGCCGGAAATGGACCTCATCACTGAACAAAATTTAGCTCGAAAATGTCGGATCTTCTTGGAATTTTTCTAGTGGTCATAGATCGAATTGATGTCGCTTCTGAACGTCAAGCGGCGTCAGTTCTTCCACTGCTGAAGTGATTTGGGTCTTCTTCGTCTAAATAATGTTGAATCCAAATGAAGTGCGTTGTAAGCCTAATGGAAGTTCGGTGTATGAAGGTGGTCAAACAGGGACGCGATGCAATTATCTTCCTTTTCAACTGCTTCTCTAAAATTACTGCACTGTAGGCTTTTCTCTGCGAAAGAAGTCTCTTATAATTAGCATCTATCGCCTCAACAAATTTATAATAGACTCAAAGTCATTTGTTGATTCTTAAGATTCGTCATTATTGTGAAAATTTGGATAAAATAATAGATACAAAAGTAGATTTTCGCATGTACCGAGCGAGTTTTGACCAAAAACAACGACAAATCGATGATTCGGAACAGAGTTTAGAGATGTTCAAGCGCAATAAGTCCAACTTTTGTGCGTCGGTATGTGATAATGCAAGAAATATGGTTCCATAATTTCACTTTCCAAAGTCCAATCGGTAGTCATTCGAGTGGACCGTCATACGTTGAATCCGTTCCAAAGCGTGAAAAACCGCAACATTCAGCAAGCAAGCATAGCATTATTGGATCATCTGAAGGATGAATTCGTGGAAAAATGGCCGCATGTCAGAAGTCACAAGAACGATAGAAAAATTCATGAATTTGGCTTTGAGTTGTTTCCACATCCCCCGTATTCTCCAGGTCTGGTCCTCAGCGACTATTTCACTCATCTCGAAAGAATGCTTGCTGGGAAAAAAATTTTCGTCGAGAGAAAGTGATCGCCAAAACTGAGGCCTATTAAGTTGGACAAGTACAAAATTGTATCGAAGGAGGTTGAAAATATTGATAAAAAAACGAATTTTGCCAAAATTATGTATTAAACATGTAGTATTTTAAACTTAAATGAAATCTGCTTGAACGGATGGATTGTGCTCTTTATATAGTTTTATTTTAACCCGCATAACCGACATTCGTTTTTTTGGCCACCCTATTGTATATACAGATAGAGATAGGACATTTAACGCTGACTTCAAACTACAAATTTTGAGCTCATCTCGAATTATTACTTTCTTATTAGCTTACATCTGCTGTTCTGACCTTAATTTTTCAAAAGATTTGTCAAAAAATGCAAACATCTCAAGCATTTAGCACCGAGTTGCTAATTGAAAAATTAATATCCGATTTAAAATACACGAAAGTAAATAAATTAACAGCTTAGTGACCTTTTAACGGGGAAAATGTGCAGCAGAAAAAAATCCAAGGCGTGAAAAATAACATTGAAGAAATTAATTATGGCTTTTGCAAGCAAAAACGCTCCGAAGGCAAGGCGAATGCAAATAAAATGCAAAATCGGCAAAACGCTGCAATGGCAAAAGTCTCATGGCAAAAACAAAATTAAATAATGAACACGAGTAAAAAATTGGTTAAGTTAAAAAACGCTTAGCGCGCTGAGCAGGCAGCGTTTAAAGCAGAAAGTCAAGTAAATAAAAAAGTAACGGTAATAATTATGCGTGCAAATCCGATTAAACGCGCATTAAGCGCGCAAATAGTGGCAAAATGGCGGCAGGGTTGCCATTGCAAAACCGTTAGGCAATGCGAAGCTAACTTGCGGGTGTTACAGCGACGATTTTCGCATTTGTTTGCTTGGCGCAGCAGAAAGCGACGACGAAGCAGAAGACACAAATATCAAATATCTGGCGCACACGCGCCTTCTCATAGCTGCGTATGCGCGGCGCTCGGCAATTATTCACTTTTAATTTCAAAACTCATTAAAACCAACAAAGCGGCTGGAAAAAATTTCAAAGCGAAAAACTTAAAACGCTGAAATGAAATTAATACGAAATGCCACGCGCATACGCGGGGGTGTATGTCTATTAGGGTGGTCCATATTTTCCAAGTTGACTTTTTTATGAAAATGCTCGCTGAAGTTTCAGTTTTTAGTTTAGAAGAAACCGTGCCTCATGAAATTAACATGGGATTTAACTCACCGTCAATCGACATACCAGTAGAAATTCTCCACAAGGACTTTCAGCAAGGAGATGGTGCCTAAAATAGATCTCACGTTCCCCCGCTTAATTTGGAAGGGATGGATGCTTGCGCCCCACCAGTGAAACTTACAATATATACGAGTATACAGACGGATCAAATATGTTTAATTGAGTGGGAGCCGAAATCTATTGCTGGAAGCTAAATCTAAGGCGACCCTTCAAGTTTCCCGAATACTGAAGTATCTTTCTTTCAAGCGGAAGCCTTTGCGGTAAATAATGCGCCTGAGATAGCTAACATCACAGGAAACAACTTAAAAAAGATCAAGAAGTATTCATGTCGATAGCCAGCGGCGGTTAAGGCAATAATCTCACATGACGTTACTCTCTGTACTAAGAAGCATGAAGGCATTATACTTACTGGCCTGATACATAGGACCACAAGAGCGTTCTAGGAAAGTAACTAGCTGATAAGATTGCCAAAAGTGCCATCCATCTGCCTACCAAACAAGTACAGCACAAAAGTCACTAAAAACAGTGATATTTCCAAAATCATTGCCAGGCGGATCAAGGCGAGATGGAATACCTTAAATAAATGCAGGATCACCAAGATCATTTACAAAAAATAGAACGGGTTTTACTCTCACGATCTCCAAATGGTTGCAGGACAGTTGCTGGTCTAACCACAATTCACAACTTACTCACATGCAAGTTGGAAGTCCATAAGTAACGACGATACATGCAGACGATGCAGAAAAGTAAGCATGAGATAGACGCTGTAACCATTTCCTATGTTTCTGTGCAGGAATATCCACTACTCCGTTTAGATATCTAGGAGCTTCACAAAGAACTAGACGAAGTATCACATTGAAATATAAAATTGCTATGATGAATACTTTGCCTGAAATTAAACTGAATCTCCATCTGGAGTTACTAAGAACCAGTACGCCAATGTAAGGCTTAATAGCCAATCAGTATAACTTAACATACCATATTCGTACGGTACACCATGTCGTATGAGCACAAAATTTATAACGGGCATTTTTTAACGTATGATTTTCCATGAGGCAATACTTTTTCGGAGTCCTTTTCACAGCTGTTATTTTATTTATAGTTTGTTTGGTTCGCCATTTCATAATAAATAGGCTTACTCCCGAACACCGTTCGGAAATCGTGCGTTGCATTGTGCGACATAACCGCGGAGTCGGTAATTGCAGCAAACATGAATCTGTTTAGCTCCATGTTTACTCTAGGGAGTATCGAAGACTACGGGCTTACAAAATCGACATGTTTGAAGCCGAACGAACGTCACGCGCTGCACGTTCGGTGAATGGGCCAATAACGGGATGCAATAAAGCTCACTTTTGGTTGAATGTGCAGCTAAGAAATAAAATTGGCGCATTTAAAGTGATGATAAGCCACAAGTTATTCAAAAATGAGTCCGGTCATAACTTTACAAGCAATGGTAAACGCTATAGTGCCATGATTAATGATTTTTTCGTAGCTGAATTGGAGGAAGTTGATATGGACAACTTTTGGTTCCAACAAAACGGCGCTACATGCCAACGAAACTATCGACTTATTAAGGAAACTTTTTGTCAGCGCCTCCAAATCGTGTGTCCTCAAGCAATCCTTAGGGAAAAATTGCGATTATTTTCTTATACAAAGCCTTGCATACGCATGGAAGACATTCTACAGCCCCTTCTTATTCTACATTGTATTACCACTCCTACTATAGTTCTTACGTAATTTTTTTAATTATAATAAAACGGCTTTCTTTAGTTGCTGTGATTTCAGCTTGGAAGATACTGCAGTGTTCTGGTATTAGGAAAGCTTTGCAGGTATTTCAGTTTTGCGGAAAGACACCTCCTTTCTCCACTCGATTATCTAGCTTGGACTCATCCGTGTAGATTCTTATCCCTCAATGTCTGTTCACCTCATCCCACAAATTTTTTTTTCTGAAAGGATAAGCAATATAGGGGACCGAAGTTTAATACTATATGATTTCTATAAACCGTGGTAATGGGTAGAAATGGAAACTTGCTACTTATCTTAGAATGTCTCTTAGTACAGACGACTAATAGAGAGGATTCCCTCTGTCTAAGAGCAGACTTCTACACTACCAGGACTAATATACTACTACCAGGAAAGGATTTTCTCTGAATTTCAATTATATACCTCACATATTGACCGATATTTTTGGTAAAAAGTCAACTAGAAGCACTGGGTCCACATATTAAGTATATAGGCCATAAGGTGGTATACCCTGATTTGTATACTGCAAAGTAAAAATTATGTTTTAGGCATTGCTGTAGTCCAATTTTGCCCATTATAACATATCTGTAAAGGCCTCTCATACCATTTCGGGGTAAAATTCAATGTCTCTGACGGATTAAGTTACTCATTACCTATTTAATGCAATATATCAAAAAATCCATACTATACTTGAAAAGGCACATGGAAAAAGAAATATGACTACAGTAAGGTTCCCATTCGAAATAAAGAGCTTTTATACTTGTTATGAAAAAACTGAAACTTCAGGGGGTTGTCAGAAAAAAACAAATAAACTTTGAAAATAATGGGCACCCTAATGTACCCCCCATATATATGTAAGTGCGTGTGAAGAGATAATTCTTTTCGCTTTTTCGCTATGTGAAAATACATTAGCTGACAGAATGCTGGACCGACATTTTTTGATGTTGCGCGCAAAAATGCAAATGTACGCAAAACGCTGCAACGCGCGCCGTTAATTGCGCTAAATTAGCTGAAAAGTAAGTGTATGTATGTGAGTGTGTGCTGTGCGTCGACATGCCTGCACACTTTCAACGCGCGCGTGGAGCGTGTGTGTGTGTTGCTCATAAATTTCTAAGTCAATATAAAATGTTTGCTACTGGTCATGGCCGCCCGCGCTCCTGCTAATGGCTGCGCCGTAGCAAGCAATTTGGTTAAGAGCAGCGCAGCGAGCGTTGGCTGAAGGTACATTTGAAGGTGATAGCCGTTTTCTTGGGCCCAACTCACTCAGCGGAACGTCAAAGCGATTTGTTGCTGAGTTGGCATTTCGCTTTCATTTCGGTTGTTTGTCCGGGAATTGCCTAATTGTTGGGACGTGTTGGTCGTCAACAGCGGATGCGCGTCCAAACGTTTGTCGCTTTGCTCGCTTTTACTGCTTGCACTTAAAATTTATATGTGGCTATGTGTTGGTGTGTGTCTGTGCGTTGGCTCTTGCCCTTTCTCAATTAATTTCAATTTCAAAATGACTTTCATTTCTTATCTTGGTGCGTGCAGTGGGGCAGTTAAGTTGTGGCGGACAGAAAAAAAAAAAAAAACACAGCAACAAATGAAATTATGCATGTCGAGTGTAGACAAAACTTGTATTTGTTGTTACACTGGAAAATAATGCTGCAAAATTTCAATTTGGAAGATTTTTTTTTTTAGTTTTCTTTCTGGAGACCGTCGAGGTTTGGTTTTTAGAGATGCACAATAGCTATATGCAAGGTTCGAGTTCGGTTCCTACTAAATTCATAAAGGTTTTGAATTGTCTATGAGTCAGCCAACCAAGCTTCGGTGGTCTTTTTCTCACCAAAACACCTGCGAGGAGGTTGTGGTTAGGAAGATTGTACTAAAGGAGGTTAGAAGTGAGCTTCTTTATGGTTTAGTCAAGGTTTTGCGGGGAAGTTTGGAGGTGGTGTTGACTCGAGATTCATTTTCAATATCAGTTTAGGCTTATTGACGATTGCAGTCTTTCCAAGCCGAGGTTGCTGCTATGAAAATAGTAGTTGATCTACTGTTTCGTAGCCTCCTTCAGGGAAATGACTATCCATTCCGATTACATCAAGTAGAGCTGCAATACCAGCCTCTAACTAAATGAACGTACTTCTAAGGCTGATTAAGGAATGTACATATAATCTCACAGTCAGCGACATCGTGTTATTTCTGGTGAAAACTATATTTAGTATTCGGCTAGTGCAGGCAGCTATGAAGCTGATGAACTGGCTTTACTGTGGTTGGGGCAAGAACACCTCGAGTGTTCTCTGGCGAGTTACCGTGGGATAAGTCTCCTTAATATCCCATATAAGATTCCATCGAGGGTACTGTATATAAGGTTAAAGCCCGTCATCAAACTGATTGGACCTTATCAGTGTGGCTTTAGACCTGGCAAATCAACAACTGACCAGATATTCATCATGTGCCAAATCTTGGAAAAGATCTCTTCGATCGATTTCAAAGCTGCTTTTGACAGCACGAAAGAGAGCTGCCTTTATGCCGCTGTAATCTGACGTTCAGCAATACCGAAAGCTCCGTCAGGATCGGGAAGGACCAACCCTTTCGATACCCAACGAGGTTTCAGACCGGTCGACTCCATATCGTGCGACTTCTTCAATCTGCTGCTGGAGAAAATAATTCGAGCTGCAGATCTGAATAGAGAAGATACAATATTCTATAAGAGTGTACAAATGCTGGCGTACGCTGATGATTTTGATATCATTGACTTCAAAAACCGCGAGATTAGTTCTGCTTTAGTTGTCGTAACGAGTTTTCGAGCTAAAATTCTGCGGCAGATTTATGGTCCTTAGGGCATCGACAACGGCGATTACCGCAGTCGATGGACCGATCAGCTGTACGCCATATACGATGACATTGACATACATATGAGTTCAGAGAATTAAGAGACATCGGCTACGCTGGCTAGGTCTTGTTGTCTGAATGGATAAAGACACTTCATCTCTGAGAGTATTCGACGCAGTAGCCGCGAGGGGAAGCAGAGAGAGAGAAAGGAAAACATCCACTCTGTTAGTACGACCACATGGAGAAGGACCTTGTTACGCTTGGAATCTCCACTTGGCGCCACGTTCCGAAAAGAATAAACGACTGGCGCACTGTTGTAAACTCGGCTATTATCGTGTAAGCATTGTCCCCGCCACTAAAGAAGAAGAAGTTCGGTTTAGTGGGAGCTTGGAAATCGCTGGTAGATATCGGTATTGGTACCTGTGTGGCAGCAATATCCTTCTAGCTCAAATTAAATCGCTAGAGAACCAGTGAGCTCTTCGCTCTCAGCAAAGTTCAGCTTACGCTAGACCTAAGCTTCTTGGTCTTCACGTGGTCTTTCCAGAAACCAATTACTGAAACCACTTGGATGAGGACGAAGAATAAAGCACCTTGATTTCTATATTTATGGACATCCTGCTGAGCTGATGCGAATAGTAATAAACCGGCTAATCTGATTTGTTATATTACAAGGTTCGCCCTGTTTACGAAGCTGCGGAGAACTAGTTCCATTTTTCTTAAAATTAATTTTTCAAGCCCAATTGGAGAAATTTCAGAGGATCATAGAAAAATAACTGACGCTTCTATTCATAAGCTCTTTAGTAAAGTGTACAACGCTCAATAAATTACTGCTTTGTCGACCACTAAGCCCCTCTCCCCAATGAAGAGTCTGACAAATTGTGGTTTATAAGACTGTGCTTTGAATTAGGATGAGATTTTGAAAGAAGTACCTGTAGTTTGAGTGACAGCTCTCAAAAAAAGTAACAAAATATGCACCTATTTCTCTCCGTGTAAATTTCAACCGTCAATGTGGCCAGTTAATACACTGCATGCCAGGATCAGCGAAATTTTCGCTTAATTTTCTATAAGCTCTTTCAGCACGACGAAATGCCAACCAATTGCTCGTGAAATATGAAACTACACTCAGTAGCGATATTAGCTGCGGAAATGTTTTAAGTAGTAAGCGTTGAGAGCAATACCAGGAAAGTCATAACGGTAACGGAAACCCACTTTAGTCTAAGCACTACACAAATGATTCGGATAAGTGACAGGATAATAAACTAAATGAAGCCTTGTTGGCTTAAGTATTGTGAACGGCATAACGAAAATCTACTTTTTTGTACCGGAAACCATTTTTTTGTAGGAAAACTGGTGAAAACAGAACTTTTTTTTATTAAAATAATTTTTTTTTATATTTCTAGTGAAATTTTTCAATAGAAAAATATTTCAATTTTATCATCCAAAAGTTTTAGTCCGAAAAATATAATTTAATTTCCTACTAAATAGTTAATAATTGCCGCAGGAGACATACAAAAAACTATTAAATTGCCAATATTTGCATTTAGCTGTCAATTAATAATTAAATAATTTGCATTGGCGATTGCGTAAGTAAGTAAGTAGGTCAAATGTGCGCATCAAAAACCTAACCAAATTCCGCGTTAGTTATTGCAATGACATTGAGTCAAATACGTGTTAATTTCTCGAACACACATTTAAATACTTCTCTGTAGCGTCAGTTAGGCGAATAATTAATTAAATGCGCGAGTTGGACTTAACTCATGCGTTTAATTTAATAATGGCGCCTAATGCGCGCCGATCAAATAAAGTATTTAGTTTTGTGAGTAGTCAGAAGTTTCCAATAATTGATGACATTCGCGTAAATAATTAATATCCATGGCTTATAGTTAATTACCGCTGTTGCTTAGGAGCAAAGTAGTTATGCACAAGTTCGGAGAAAATTCACAAAACCAAAAGTTAATATTGTGTAGTTGAGTGTAGGTTACACAAGGTCTTTATAATTGTACTTAGCGAGGATATTAATAAATACGCACTCACATATTTTAACCTTTATAGCAATATTCCGAGAATACTATTCGAGGCTCTTTGATTCTGACAAAACTTTACGCGTTTTCCAGGGTTTATATTAAGCATTTGGTATCTAATCTGATTCAATTTGATTAGCACTAACAAATTAAACAACATTTTCAGGAATTTTTAACAAACCTGCATTATGGTAATGAAAATAGACTCCTGAGCCAATTTTGTATAATCAACCAAATATGAACCATTTTGGTCGAACAATTTTTGCCATTTTCCGCTAGAGACATTATTCCATCAGTGTAAAACTTTTCTGGTTTCTCGGCCAAAAACTGCGACACGTAATTTTCACAGGCTCTCGTAAAGCCAACTTTACTCCATTAAGAGAGTTTTGCATTGACCGAAACAAATGGTAATTCGATGGTGCAAGGTCAAGGCTATATGGTGGATGCATCAGAACTTCCCAACCAAACTCTATCAGTTTTTGCCGAGTCATCAAAGTTGTGCGTCGTCTAGCGTTGTTTTGACGAAACCCTTTCTGTTAATCAGTTCTAGCCGTTTTTTTCGACTGCTTGCTTCAATCTCAACAGTTGTTTACAGTTAAATGTAGAATCAATCGTTCGACCAGCCTGTAGCAGCTCATAGTAAATGATTTCCTTCCATTCCCACTAAACACCACGCTTGGATCATAATCTTTTTCATACCATCCATCAAATTTTTCACAGAAAATTCATGTGGTAACCAAACATAGAGCTTTCTTTTGTAGCCAGCCTTTTTTAAATGATTCAAAACCGCTTGATAATGAATGTTAAGCCGTAATATTATGACTGCTTATGTGACGGTCCTGGTCAATCTTTTCCATAATTTCATCGACTTTTTCAACAATAAACCAGATCGGGGTGCATCTTTCACATCGAAATTTCCAGAACGGAAGGCAAAAGTTAGGTTAGGTAATGTTAGGTTAAATGGTGGATCCTAAAAGGAATCTCACTTGGACAGTTTATGACGTTGGTTCGATGGGGTATCTACAACTGCTTTGAAAACTTATCATTAAAACCCTCATGAATCGGTAAAGGGCTTTGAGTCGATCTAAAATTTGTTGATGTCAGTTTCCGCTATGTTTTCCCGGTTTGCCAAAGGTACGACTGCGGAGATGTATTGCAATAAGCAGGACAATGTATCAAAAACTGCTTGGAAATGTCCAGTAAGACTCCTACGATTGCTATAAGATGAACATAGCTAAGCAAGCAGTTCAGTACATCTCTAGGACACAGGATCTGGTCGTGGACAAATGCCTATTAAGCCCAAGTGACTCCATGGTGAACTAATAGAGGAGAAGATGGTCCACTCCGATGTGTGCGGGGTACGCCTCGCTAGCTGATTAGTTTTCAGCGATTCCGCTATGACCAGGTACCCAAATAAATCTGATGATGAAGTAGACTGCTGCTATGTCTAGTGAGGATAGACACATTTTGAATATCTTTGGGCGCACAACGCTAATATCGCCACACTGTTGTCGAAGCTAATGCTGACCTCTCTGAACGAAGCTACGCTACGATAGTCCAGTAGCCTGAGACTAAGCTAAGTTCCTAAGCTTAGCAGAGGTACGGTAATCTCTTCCCAACGCACCTAAGTGTCGAAATACTACTGTCTCTTTTCCCAAGGGATAGCATTACCCAAAGGGTTAGCTTCACTAGGAAGTCTAAATTTACCCTCAGCAATAAGGCTGAATGAAACGATTCCGCATTCGAGCTATAGCTTAGGGACAGGGGTCATAATACCACGCACAAAAATCTCTGCACCAATGTGTAGTTTTCCTAACATATTCTAAGCTGAGGTCTTTGCTAAAAGTCGGTGCGTCGAGTTTAACCTCCAACGCAACTATCGCAATGAACGTATAGCTATATTAAGCGATAGTCAAGCGACACTCAAAGCGATCTCTGCGTACGAGATCAGATCACTATTGGGACAGGAGTGTATAAAACGACTGAATAGTCTATCAGGTCGTAACCAAGTGCAACTTATTTGAGTGCTAAGTCCCAAAACTATAGCCGAGAATGAACTGGGTGATGAGCTCGCCCGCTCCGCAGCACTACCGACATGGTAGGGCCGGAACCTTTCATTGCGGTTGGTTCCCACACCATAAAGAAGCTGCTCCGCAAGGGTTAAGCAGAGGGTTGGTAAAAGGATTGGCAACAACTCCTACGCATGCGCCATGCCATGTTGCTAATCAGTGGTTACAACTTTAAAAGGTTTAAATATGTAATCAACCCCCCAAGGGAAAAGCTCAGGTTACTTTTTGGTTTCTACACTAGCCATTGTAAGCTCAAGAAGCACTTACTTAACATGGACCTAGCTTTTTGTGCGAATTGCTGGTTCTGTGACTTGGAGTCTGAAACTCTCGAACTCCTGCTAATTGACTGCAGCAGTCTGTAGGTGAAGGAAAAATGCCCTTGGATCCATGTTGAACATAGGGAATAGGGATCACATCGCCTCAATAACATCTAGCAGTTATTGGAATTTATCAATTTAATGTGGCTAGGTGTGACGTTGTGACTTAGGAGAAGGCACAATAGACCTTAGGTCGCGGTGAAATCCTCATTTACTTATATAATCTAGTCTAAGTCCCATGAAGAAGCATCGCCCTCCAACTTTATTTTAAAGCTGAGACGTGATATATTAAGAAGAAAACTTGACCAAATGGTCGACGTTACTGATCACGATTGCAAATGTGTTAATTAAAAAAATTAATTAAAAATAGAAATAGTTTTCTGAGAACTAATCGCTCAAGGGAAAACACTGTATGTTGTGAATATTGATTTGAAACCCGAAATTGTCGTCCAACAAAGTATTCCACACATCCCAACAAATTTTAAACTGCTTTAATTTTTTACATTTTCCCACTGTATCTATTGTTTGGCTGCATTCCAACTTAACCCTTCCATACGCTCTTCTTTCTGTAGCTCAGTGCCCTCACAACAAAAGTGAGATAATTTCTTCACTGCTCGGTGCAGGGGTTGATTTTAAATCAGTCAATCAAGTGGCGGCGGCACATCCGCAGCCGGCATGCAGCGTCGGTGTGGAAAAACTCATTAAAGCATACAAACACACGCACGCACACTTGCGAAGGGTTAAAACAATGAGAAAAACAATAGAAATTTATGTAAATATGTTTGTCTCTCTGCACTTGAATTCAGAAATTGTTAATGAAAAAATGCGGAGCACACGAACGGTTCGACTCATCCAGCATGCACACAGCCACATGCGTGTTCTTCATTACGGTATCGCTGTTATTACAACTTTTTCTCCCCGTTTCCGCCAGCAACAATTGGCGCTTGACTGCAGCTGTTAAAGTGTTTGCTTTATGAAGGTAATTAACCCGCTCACTTGCACTCCACAATCGGCGTATGCCACACATGCACGTGTACGTATGAGCCGGCATATTTATTAAATACATACTGACATAAGCACAAGTGTTTGAAAGGGTCTGTATCTGCCAATGGCTTATGCACAGCCGCTTGTGGCGCCTGAATGTATGCTTGTCGGTTCGTGAGGTCGCAATTACACGCTCAATGGAAACGGTGTTTTTATCATTTACGTTATTAAAGTATAAAATACATATTTAAGTGTGTATGTTTGTATATAAAGGTAGGCATGTGAGCATATTTCTTCAATCATCTTCTTTTGTGTTGTCAGGATTTGTTTGTTATTATTTCTTTGAGTTAAGAGTTTGTTGTTGTAATGTACTCGTATATATTAGACAGTGAATTTTTTGCTTCTTCTCATTTAATTACTCTTAAAAATTAGATTTTTTTGAGATCAGATACTTTAAATATGCAATTAACCCTCTCTTTTTAATAAAGAAATTGCTCTTTTTCTCATCCCGATGAATGATGGCTGCTGAATATAGAGTTCAGATTTATGAATTACTTGACAGCTCCAGAATTAGATTTTACTTTGTAAAACCGAGACATCCGATCTCAACACAATATTTATTACTCACAAAACTTTCTTCTTTTAGGATTTAAATTTAAGAAAATATTGATTGATGGCAGTGATATTATAGTGAATCGTTACCTTTAATAGTGATGTCAGTGTTGCGATTAGAGTTTTAATTAAAATTGCAGCTTTCGAGGTCTCTAGATACTAAATATGTAGATCTCTGTGCCAATAACAATATATATAATATTCCAGATATCTAATTATCCAGAAAATATCAGTAACTGTGCAGGATTTCTTATTGAAACAGTGCTAAAAATGGATAAAGTACCACCTTCAGTCTCATATATACCATATGTTGTTAGGTCATCAACATCAGCTCCACAACCCCATGAGGGTCTTCGCTTGCTGCTTTTTGGGTTTTCAATCACTTCTGTTCCTTGCTTGAGTTTCGTAGTTCGAGCGCTTCAGCATCCTGGTTCACATCATCAAACCATTTTACTGCCTCTGGTTCTGTCTGGTAGGCAGCTAATTTGCTCCAGAGGATAGTTTTTGCCGACTCGAACCACCTGTTTATTTAACTGATGTTACAATATCGGAGTGCTACAAAGTCTGTATACCGTGGTTATACCGCTTCATCCATAAGTCATCATAGCAAATAGCTCCAAAAATGTTACGAAACACCTTTTTTTTGTGCGAAAGATTGAAATTTTTAGTGATCTACGTATCGAAGGTAAAGCGTTTTGTGTTTGCTTATGTCCTTTGGTTTATTTTCGGAGATAAATTGCTCATATTGCTTATACTGGGTGATCCAAATATAGGTACCTTTTCAATCGCCTTTTGACAGATCACGCGTGAGTCGTGTCAAGCTGTCAGGTTATGTTTGTTCAATATTATTTTTTTATTTTATTCCATCATTAAAAGATTTACGCATGAACAACGCTTACAAATCGATCAAATTTATTACAAAAATTCACGTTGTCTAAAGAATGTGTTTCTCGCGCTTCGCCCAATCTATGTTCAACATAATATCCCATCACGAGATTTAGTATTCATTATTGGATAATATTCGACTGAGTAGAATGCGTCCAGCATGCAAGGAAGAAGATATAGCAGTCGTAGCTGAAGTGTACACGAAGACCGTGCAAAGTCGATGACTTGGCGTATTTTACGTCAAGATCTTAAATTGAAAGCATACAAAATTCAACTTGAACGAGAACTGAAACCACTCGACATTCCCAATCGACTTTGCTTCGCTCTATGAGCACTTGAAAAAATCCAAGAAGATCCGAAGTTTCGAGCCAAATCATAGTCAATGATGAGGCTCAATGGTTATAGCTCAATGAGTACAATAAGCACAATGACCGCATTTGGGACGAAGAGCAACCTGAAGAGCTGTCAGTTCGTACGATAGCACACCGCTAGACTTTTTCTGGTAGGATTATGCAAAGTCTAAAGTCTGTGCGGACAATCCTGCTTCGATTCCGACCTTGGAAATGGTCGAAGGTTTCATCGAAAATGGCACTTTTCGTATGGAGCTTCTGAGAAGTATCTATTTGAAATAGATAATCCTTAAAAAATAACTGCCAAAGAAATTTTCTTCGAATGATAATAAACACTTCCCATTAAATTTAGTTTCTGCATTTTTTTCTGCAAAAAAAAGTAGGACAACTCGAAATGGATCACCCTTTATTTACCATACTTTCCTTGTTTCTTCATTTATTGTAAGACCAGTAATTTTTCAACTTTTTCTATTTTATAGAAACAAACCGTCGATATACCGCAGCTGTGTCTATATCTTAAATGAAAATATATGGAAGTCGATTTGAAAAATATTGTGTCTTTGGCGTTTACAACAGAGTCCTTTATCACATTTTTAAGCGCAAGAATGAAAATAGACACGAAAGTCAATATCTTTGTCGTAGGCCGTTTTTTGAAATATTTTTACTTCATATAGAGTTTCCCATTCGTTTCACACTTCTTAATTGATAAATATTTGAAAAATTTAAAAATATGTTTAGACTATATTGAAATTTTTTGCAAAATGAGTACATTAATCGGGTTTCCGATTACAGTGACATGATTTGTGTTTATATGGTATATCTTTATATCTGTTGATATAAATGTTATATCTAAAAAATTAGCATACCTATTATATTTTTAATAAAATTTTTATGTCACTTTATAATGGTTTCATAATTTCTTTTTATTTCATGCAATTCACTGAATTCTTTGGCCTAAATTTAAAGATGCTGTACGAAAACATGGACTTAGTCAACCGTGATCTGAAAATAAAGGAAAATGAATATTGATAATTTCATTAAAATAAACACAAATCATTTAAAAGTGACCAGAAAATAGCGAAATAGTAGATATATGTATATATAGAATATGGAATAATATATTAGTTATTATAAAAAGTACCTAATGTGAATGTGAAGTGAAATTGTGATATGAAAAGAGTCTAGTGAAAAAATAGTGTGTTTTAGCGTTATACCATATATGGGAAATATGCCATCAAAATGAATGTCAACGTTTGTCCCCATTTGTAGACATGCTGCAGGGAAGTTATAAATAACATGTGACTGGGTGAGTTGAGCCTTTTTCTTTAAAATAATTTACATTCACAAAATTATTATTTTCTTTTAATTTGTATAAAACACAAATTATTTAAAATTTGTTTAAATATTGCTAGGAAAAGATATTTTTCTTATGACTTGATATTTAGTTAATGCAATGCTCTTAGATATGTAAGCCAATTTCTAAATAAGGCCGAACTTAAGTAGAGAAGGTGTTGTAGCGTTTCTCTCAAGCCTATTTTCATGCACTTTCTACATGTGTCACCGTTAACGATTCCCATTGGGATCGCATGTGATGCCAATTAATTTTGACGTGAAGTCTTTTCGAGACAATGTAAGTGGAAGGCTTGCTTGTTTTCCTCCCACTGCCGTGCGCATGATCACGACGGTCTTACATGCCCCAAAGGCATTCCATATCGCCCTGATCCGTCTCTTAGTTCTTTCGGAAATTTAATTCCACATCGTTTTTAGCGGTAGCCACGCGGATGGTACTTTTGGCAATGTCGTTTCCTGGAATGTTCTTATTTGCTGAAATTTAGTACATATGCAGCTGCTTTCCGGTAGCGGCTTCTTATACTGCCTTCTGCTTCTACATACATTCCTAAATGCGATGCGAGATTATTGCCTTGATTGCCGTCTAGTTATAGACGTCTATATTGATATTAGATATGTCGTTTCCTGCAATACTAGCTACCTCTGCAGCTCCTGTTGACAAAGTTGACAAAGATTCCTGCTAGGACGATACTGCAGTATGCCGACGAACGCCATGCCAAAATGTAATACGGATCGTAAAGTAAGATCGGCTTAGCTATCGATGGGAAACACTAATCGATGGCCATTGGCCTTTTACAACCTCTCTTCAGCACTGAGTTTAAGCGCTGTTTTCCTGTCTAAAATTACTCACAAGTACTTGGCATGATACTCACTAGTCAACTCTACCCAATTGAGCCGAAGATTTTTATGACGGAATGTTCTACCTCGTTGTAAAGACTACTATATCCGTCTTACTGGCATTTGCTTGCAGGTTAGTCGATATTCCCCATTGCTGTATGATATTTAGAGGACTGTTCATCACACTCTTAATTGGTTATAGGTATAACCTGTTGCTCGTCACTAGAATAGCCACGTGGTCTGCGCAGGCTATCAGTTTGGGTGTTTTCCTTAAAATTTGTCAGCTTTTCTGTATTATTTTTCCAGAAACTTAGCAGAGCTTTTATCTATGATTTGATGACAGCGGGTACTGCGTCAAATACTCTCAGAGCTAGAATGTTTTCATCCATTCGAACTTGCGGCATTCGCTCAAAATCTTCAACAGAACTTTTCTCTCAAACATTCCAAAAGCCGACTCATTAGATGTTGTCATCTTTATGCCTATGCACCATAGGCCAGTGAACTCTTATTGAAGATGGTCCCTTCTCTATTTAGTTCTGTGGCTCGAATTATTTTCTCCAGCAGTAAATTGAAGTAGTCGCACGATAGGAAGTCGCCTTGTTTGAAACCTCGTTTGGTATCGAACGGCTCGGAGAGGTCCTTCCCGATACTGACGGAACTTTTCGTATTGCTCGGCATCAGCTTACATGCAGGCTTACTAAGATATCTAATAATTTTCCAAATTTGCCAAATTAATAGCACAGTTTAGGATGTCTAACACGAGTATATTTTTAAGAACAATGAGTAATTTCGGTTAACGAAAATTCTGTATTTTGTTGGCAAAAAAATGAAAAGCCAATAAAATTACTTTTCTTCCAAAGCTGCCTTCACACCTTATAGTCTTATAGTCGAAAACGATGCACTTTCGATAACATAACGGTATATTTAATAAATTGTCAATATTGACTCAATTTGGAATATCGCAGAGAGTTTGCAATAAAATTAAGGGTTAAGACTTTGGTTGATTGTAAAACTCCTCAAACTGTTTCCCATTTGCCTTTAAACAGAAAAACTATCAAATGGCAACTTTGTGGCGCGCAGCACGCCACAATTACGTAATTAATGAACCGCAATAAACATGCTCACCATGCAACCGTGTGTATGAGTCGAACGGGTATTGAGTAATTGAGTGCAATGACTGAGCGAGTTTACATGCTTGAATAAAAGTACGCACACAAGCGCCGAAGTTCAAAGCATAACTAGGAGCAGTTGCCACACAGCGACGCAATCAAAGACAAAGCGGCAGCCAACCAAGTCTGAAGGCCAAAGAGCAGCGAAGAAAAAACGTGAAATAAATCAACAAACCGAAAATCATTATCATTACTCATACCATACATGTGCTTGTATGTGTATGTGTGCGTAGTTATGCTTAAACACAGCCCTTTGCGTAATTTGCTCAAAGCGTGCGAAGGCTCTGAGTTGAGTGAGGCTTTGTAGCCTAAAGGGCTTTAACAAAGTTGCAAGCAGGGCTAATGAAAAAAAGTTCGTAATGCGAAAACGAGTTGAGTATTAAGTTTTCTCAACTCAATGGCATTTCAACTTGGTTAATTTTCTAATGAGTTGCAGTTGAACAAAAAACAGAAAAAAAACTGAAGAAGGCTGAAAAAATCCGAAGCATTGAAGTACAAGTATTTGTATGTGTGTAAGTTATCCCTTGATTAACCTTTGAAGCGTATAAACTTATGCTTTCAGCACATGTTTTGACTGCTGCAGCGCGTTTTCAAAGCAAAAATGCGAAAATGTGTGCGAGCTTAGATGCTTAGATGTGGCATAACTCAACGCTCATCGGTCGCCGCTTTGAACCGCATATAGACTGTCGATTCTAATGTCTGTCTTCCTTCCCTGCCTGCCTTATTTCTTCATTCATAAGTTTTTTTTTACTTCCTATTAGTTCCTGTTAGTTCCTTTTGTGCTTATTTGTTCGTTTCCATATTTGCCTTCATCTTTCGTCCGCTTCATTGCCTCCTCCTCGTGCACAATTCATTAGTTAAACGCTTGTTTTTATCCCTTTATCTGTTATCATTCTAAATGCTCAACCACTTATACTCATACACATATACATACATATGTTTATTGACTCATGTTTGCATGCATTATCCTTCACGTTAATCCTTCGAGCAAATACCGACCAGCAGAAAAGTTGAAAACTTGTTTGTTGTATGCAAAACTGCTAATTCCCGTTGTTGTGAGTAAATGAGCTAAAGCAACGATGTGTGAGTGTGTAGTTATGTTCCACACATACATATGGACATACGAGTTGGTTGAAGGCGTGTTGACTGCGCCTGTCTTTTGCCATTTCAATCAATCTTTCATGTATTCCCAATAAGCAAAAAGTAGTTGGTTCAGCCCCAGCCCATGACTATATTTAATATTTTTATTTGAGTTAAAATAAGGTTGGCGTTCTGCAATCTACCTCATTCCTTAGCGATGGCTGCTTCTTTTGGACTTAGCAAGGGAACTTTGAGAGCCGAGGTGCATGCTGCTTGGCGAGGAGACACCGGCGTGTGCCACTCGGAAGATTGCCTCGGGATCATTCTCAAAAATCCATGACTCATAACGATTACGTTATTCAAAAATTCATTTTTGGTCGTCAGTGAGCACTATTGGGACTATTTTCGCGCACCCTAGCGCATGTTCAAGTGCTCCGTCACATTGTCAGACAATTAAACGAATAGTTAGTCGACGGTCTGAGTTCAAAACTTTACGCATGCGAATCACATTGCCGGTGTAAGTCGAAGTCGCAGGTCTCCCAGCATGGTCTTCAACAGCGATCTCTTGCTGGCCCTTCAAAAAGGCCTGGTGCGACCAAAATACACCACTTCTTGCTAAAGCAATATTTGGGTAAGCCTGCTTGATCATATCAAACGTCTGACCTACCCTATAACTAATATCAGAATATTCGATCATCCGGCTGACTTTGCTCACAATGTATGTGAAGTACCTTAAAGAAACCCAGGGAGCAGTATTTTAGTAGTTAATAAATAAAATCTGGTCGATACTATTCCAACTCCCACATTCCACATACTATACGATGATTTTCGTTTTTCTAACAAATCTTATGCCGAATATGTCAGTCATTGTATGAAGAACGCAAGAATATAAAATGTTCGGTTGGACCCGAAGTAAGAATTTCCTTACTTTTTTTATTATAAAATTTTATATCACGAATTTGATGGCTCTTTTGAACTGATACTCTTACCAATACTTATAATTTTTAAATTTTTTTTTAATACTTTGGCTTTTAAGGATCTCTTTGAGAAATCTTTTTAAGAGTCCAAATGTTCTTGTTCTAATTTCTATATGTTCATTAGGCCGTCGATGAGTAATAATACTTTATCTTATCAATATGGTTTCGACGTTCACCAAGTAAATGTTTAGACAAACTGATTCGAAGAAGTCATCAAATATTCCTTGTAAGGTTGGAGAAAAGCTAAAATTTAATTACAATTCCTAATACTTGTCATGTAAACATATTTTTAATTTAATACACCTTTGCAATAGTTTTCCTAACTGAAATTTAAATCGAAAAGTAGTATTCGGAAATATTTGTAGAGAAAACTGCTCACTTAATGGGAGAGGTCTTGTAGTCAATATGTACGAAACTGCATTATGATTTTGCCTATTTTGGGATTGACTTTTCATTATAAGGGATAAAGCATTTACAGTGTTTATCGTAGGAGCTTTCTATGCTACTAAACTAGTTTTTCTTTTAAAACTGTTAAAATGTGAAAATGAACTCGTTCACTACTTCGACATCTTTTTCTATCTTAACATCGGAAATGAATCTAAAAATCATAAAATTACTAATAATCATTTACTGGGTAATTGTCTCCTGTATATTTAAAGGGTGCCTTTGAGAGCTATAAGAATTTTATTTTAAAATCCAAAAAATTTGAAAAGTCAATGAAATGGTTAGTACTATAGCTTTATGAACTTACAACTTTTACAACATTTAAGGTGTTTGAGTTTCTGGAATCAGGTAACTGCGGCGGTGTCTTGCATAGACCATACAGGCGATTTAACTTTGGGACCTTATTATCAGCCTCTCAGTCTTAACCGACTTGTCTCTTGATTCGATGTGCTCTTTCAAAAAATAGTACGTAGATAGAGATCTAAACATCAGTTGACACTATTTCTGTCACAAAAATTTATTTACAGTTAAGAGATAATTTCTTGTACTGTACAGCTTGTATTACAATAATTTTGAGCTATGGTGCTTTTGATATCACTAGATAGTAATTTTTACGATAAAGCTGGGCCTGGAGGTCTTCTTGAATAGGGTTTTCTTTCCAAACATGAAATATGTCGAAGTTGATAAAAAAATTTTTTTATAACTGATGAACTCAAAGTACTCCGTATATTTGCGCATAGAACAAGAGTTTCGAAAATAGATTTTCACAAGGTGTTTAGGTACACTAGGTCGATGAATCTGCATGCTCATATGTCATAGCCCACTGAATATAATCTTCAAATGGTATGTTTGACAGCAATCTTTTCAGCGGCCCATACTATGTACCTCTAAAAAACCACCCCATATGTACCTACCAATAACTTTATGAACTGGCTATTGCTTCTGCTAGACTCTATAATGTACAATTTTTTCCTGCTTAGCAGAGCTTTTTGCTTGACTCCATTGTAATACGGGATTTATGCATGTATTTGTGAATGTTGAATCAACATTCTGCAAAATCGATTTAAACAAATATTTACAATATGAACTTTTCAATACTCATTGAAAGCTGGAAAAAGTTTATTGAATAGCGACTGTAAACAACGGAGGCAGCTGTGGAATGCAGTTGCTGCTGGCTGGTGGTGGCCACCGGCTGTGAAATGGTTGGCGGTATTCACAAGTTGAGATTTGCAAATCCGAGTTTATGTAGAGTATATATGTATGTACATATGTATGCATGAAGAAGTGCTTATATGAGCCGGGCAAACAATAATTCACTGTAATTAAAACTTTTCAAGGCAATTACAGTGATTAAAGCAAAGTTCGGACTGCAGGCGAATAATATAGAATCTTCGAAGTGTAAAATATTACTGCCACTTAAGAATTTATGATTTCTAGTTATACAAGAGATTACTCAATTAATAGGCTGTCGAATTATATTTGGTGAGTGCTTGCTAAGTAAAGTTGCTTAGCTTCAGGGTTTCTTTATTAAAAATTTTTTCTGTTCATTTTTTAAGCCAAATAAGATATTATAGTCAAGCTTTACGTTTTAAATTATCAGCAATAAGGTATCTGTAATAATCTTATTTCAAAAAGTCTCTGGACTGATTAAAAATAATAATTATTTAATATGCCTGAAGTTGAAGTCTCAAAGAGAAGAAGCTCTATTATACGAGTATGACCACTGTAGTAAATCTCTTACCTTCTTCTTCCCACCGTAGTTGACCCAGTTTGGAACAACAATGCCCGAGCAATGGAATTTGGTTTGACTGACTACTTTATGAATATCTTAACTATTTAATGTTGTCTTCGTGCGGTCTGGTGGGGCGAAATTCTTAGCCGTCACTTGCTTGAAGAGCTCTTCCATTCTAAGCGCATAGACTCACACCTTCGCCATTTCATGGCCAAATTAATGGAACTTGGCTGCGAGCTCTATATAGCGTATTCTAAAAATTAAAAGTTCATAAAGAATGGCCGAACATGTCTTAAAAATCAGAGTAAGCGAAGGAAATAACGAAGTATCTTCGGCTGATGCGCCTTATTCACTTTTTATCCCAAAACGTCTTAAAGGATTTTAGTTAAGTCTGAATGTCTTCGGAATTTTGGCAAAGCTCTCTCTTATTACATATTAATGTGAAGATAGTCTGAAAGAAGAAGCATACTCGTTTTTGTGATCAGAAGCAGTACATTGACACCGATATGCATTCATTGATTGGAATGAACATTTCACTCAAGTGAACCTTTTGTTATTGCCATCAGCCAACGCGCACTAAGTTGCTCATTAAAGCTTAGTCGACTTTTAATCTACTTTCCCGGTGGTAATACAAGTCTAATATCACACTCAGCTCGCCAAAATTGCATCGAATGCTCATTTGCACAGGCAACACAAAAACGAGTTGCACAGCGGCAATGCAATATAAATGCCAGCAACCGTTCTGAGTACTTCTTCAGCAACTGAGCTGCGTTAAACGGACACCGACTGACAGTTGCTATTTCGGGTTACCGACAGCAAGTTGGCAAGCGGCACACTGATTTTCACATTAACCACACAACGCCCTTTGACGACTTGACGGCGCCGGCAATCAAACGATTTGAGAAGTAAAACAGCCGCACACCTCACTGGCAGATGGTGGAACGCCGGAACGAGGGAAGCTGCAGATAAAGGCGAATAATTCGTTTGCTATGCTCATATTTCGACTGCAGTATTTGCAAGTGTTTATTGTTGTTTTTGCAAGTGTTTGTTGTTGTTTTTGCGTGTGTTGTATTTATGCGCCACTCGTTTGTTTCCTGGCCAATGCTTGTCGGACACACACACAACGTGTTGGTCGAAACCGCAAGACAACATTTTGGCAAGTAAATTTATACTTTTGGTGTTAGCCAACGCCAATCGCAGCGACCTCTACCTTGCGTCATGAGTCTGTTTTCCCATACACGCCACGTGCTTATGTGCATAAAGCCTGCCTCAGCCGGGCAAATAATGTGCAACCTTACAATGGAAGGGCTAAATCCACAACACTTGCCTGCAACACCTACGAAAACGCACACAAACACATACACAGCATACATGCACCCATCGTCCTAATGAACATGGCGGCCGTAATGCAAAGTGCATTTTGTAAATTTCCTACATTTTGGCCACTTGCCGCACGCGGCGTCCTGCACTACTCTTGACAAACAGACTGCTATAGACGCTCATCATTACACCCAGCAAACACACACATATATATGTGCTTGCGTGTGTGTGTGTTTAAATGGATGCATTACACTAAGTAACGGCATCATCTACAGCTCGGCACCACAGCATCATACATTTGCTTATCTGCTGCGGAATTGCGTTTCCATTTGTCTTAGCGTCAAGATGTTTTCGCTATTAATTTAGCTTGCCTCTTGATTTCGTGCATTTGCACTGCCAACACACAGCCCCACACACCACCGTAAATACAGACAGAGTCAGTGTTATGTACACGTAATATTTACTATTGAATCCCAGTTGCATTTGGCTGCCAGTGGCCGTTTACACTTGGATGTGACATGGCGTATACGCAACCTTGTTGTAGTGCTAAGTATAATTGTAATATTTGGTGATTATGCGAGATTTCGCTAATACCAATAGCGCATGCAATGGCTGGGTTAATGCATAAGCTGTGTTTTGGACACTTTCGCATGCGTATGATGATGGGCTTGTAGTGAACAGGTCATTGATTATGTTTCGCCATATGCGAGTGGGTTTGCTAAGTGCTGGTCGGTTTAGCGTGTAGTTGAAGGTTAAAACTGTCTATGAATTATTTTGGGAGTATAGATAGTATTAAGAAAATGTCGCTTTTCTGAATATAGTGTCTACTTTTTGAAAAATATTCGCGTAAGAATCGCTACGCTTGTAGGCTTAAAGTTATTTAAGAACCATAAACGTTTTCCAAACTTTATTAAAATTAAGCTAAAATTTTTATTTTTTGTTTAATAATAATATTTTTAACGAATATTCGCAATTGAAAGAATGTTTTGAGTGTGCTGTCTACATCCATAAGATCTACTGTTATGTATTTCATGTGACCGTTTCGAGCTAGAAATCTAACTTCCTTTTGCAAAGAAATGTACCCTCCAACAAAATGTAGCAACATATTGAAATTTCAGTACTTACAATAACCACTCAGTCCTACCTGATTTTACTATCCTTAACTGAGAATTATTCCTACATTAAAGTCACTTGCATTTAATCACTTAAAAATTTCATTTTTATTGAAATGTCTGCCGAAAGGTGTGCCTAAAAGCCCAACAGACCTAGAAGAGACTTCTTCAAACCACATGTGAATGTCCCTTCATACCACAACCGTCATTAGGATTACACTGTCTCACATTAATAATTTGCCTACAACCGAAAATCGAAACTTTGTGTAAAATAGCTATTTAATTCTAAACAAAGTCCTCTTGGGTCCGAAAATATGTGAAACAACTTGCAACTTGTTTAACTCGTCTGAAAAATATTCTTGGCGGAGCTAAACTTCGTATCCGACTTAAATTTTTGTACTTCAAGTAACTTTTTTAAGTTTGAAAACAAAAGGCTGTCAATTGGAGCCAAATTTAGAGAGTGATATGAATGAGGCAGTAGCCTAACTCAACTAATGTGCCTGTGACGACGGCAAAGATGTCAGTCTATGATCAGATGGGACCGATTTCCCGCAATTTGCCAACCACCGTTTTGACCTTTTCCATGTAGTTCATACTTGTAAGCCACAGACGGACAGCTTATTTCCGACAGATAGGGCAGTCTTTGTTTTGTTTGGAGCAGTATTTTTGGGTGGAGTTCACTTTTTCGATTGTTCCTTGGTATCTGATGTGTATTAGTGGATCTTCTTCGCTGTCAGTTTTTTTAATATTTTATACAAGGTATGACCCATGCGGCTCTTAAGTGCCGATCTGCCTTCCAAATCTTGGTTATGTTAGTTTAGATGACTGATGCTTTACGATGGCGGGAGATCACATTTAGACTGTAGACATTTAATCTGTATGATCTCATTTAGACATTCTTTAGTGTATTCAGATGAAAGACAATATTGAGTTAGAACTTCCAAAACCAATGAAAGGTGGACTTAACTGAGAGCCAAGAGTGCACTAGACCCCTTGCGATTTTTCCTGGACCAGAAGGATCTTGTGACTATACAGCTGTTAGTAGTTGACCAACTATTGCTAAGCTAGCCCAACAATTCAGGAGTGAACCACAAAAATTTAAATTGAAGTTGAATTATCTGTCCCTGTGCTGTCCCAGCATGTTTATTAACCTTGTAGTCTCATGCAATACTGCTGTAGCTAGGAACTCAGACATTTCTAATCATTAGTAACGTGTTGCTAGAGAAAAGACGTTTAGACATCCCTTCGACAAAGTTTTAGGCGCACAGTAGGCAAGCTGAAAGCCAATATCGCTGCCCTACTGTAGGAAATCTGAAGGTAACAAAGATGTCATAAAACATAGTATTACTACCAAAAAGCAGATAAAAAATCAAGGTTACGTTGGCATTATTCTCCGATTATCGAAGTGTGGTGCACTCCGCATTGTTTCCGATCGGCCACACTGGCCACAAGGAATACTATTTGAGTGTTATGCGCTGTTTCCGCTAAGCTATTCGTAAAAAGATGCCGGGATTATGGGCCGACAGCTCTTGGATCACGATAATGCACCGTCTCACACAGTATTGGTTCTTAGTGAGTTTTTCGTTCGCCTCACTTAGCTCTGTCTGACTTCTGGCTACTCAGCACACTCAAACGAGCGCTTCGGTGAAACCGTTTTGAGTCAATTGAAGACGTTAAACGTGAATCGCTAAGCGCATTAAAGGCTATGCCAGAAATATACTTTAACAACTGTTTCGAGGATTGCGGAAAAAAACGTTCGCACAAGTGTATTGTGAGCAAGGGAGACTAATTTGAGAAACGATTTAGATTTTAAAGCATAAATTAAAAAATTTCAAAATGATGAGCAAAGTACTAACGGGTGATTTTTTTGAGGTTAGGATTTTCATGCATTAGTATTTGACAGATCACGTGGGATTTCAGACATGGTGTCAAAGAGAAAGATGCTCAGTATGCTTTGACATTTCATCATGAATAGACTTACTAACAAGCAACGCTTGCAAATCATTGAATTTTATTACCAAAATCAGTGTTCGGTTCGAAATGTTTTTTATCGACAAATTTTGTTCAGCGATGAGGCTCATTTCTGGTTGAATGGCTACGTAAATAAGCAAAATTGCCGCATTTGGGGTGAAGAGCAACCAGAAGCCGTTCAAGAACTGCCCATGCATCCCGAAAAATGCACTGTTTGGTGTGGTTTGTACGCTGGTGGAATCATTGGACCGTATTTTTTCAAAGATGCTGTTGGACGCAACGTTACGGTGAATGGCGATCGCTATCGTTCGATGCTAACAAACTTTTTGTTGCCAAAAATGGAAGAACTGAACTTGGTTGACATGTGGTTTCAACAAGATGGCGCTACATGCCACACAGCTCGCGATTCTATGGCCATTTTGAGGGAAAACTTCGGACAACAATTCATCTCAAGAAATGGACCCGTAAGTTGGCCACCAAGATCATGCGATTTAACGCCTTTAGACTATTTTTTGTGGGGCTAACGTCAAGTCTAAAGTCTACAGAAATAAGCCAGCAACTATTCCAGCTTTGGAAGTCAACATGTCGTAAGAATTTCGGGCTATTCCGGCTGAAATGCTCGAAAAAGTTGCCCAAAATTGGACTTTCCGAATGGACCACCTAAGACGCAGCCGCGGTCAACATTTAAATGAAATTATCTTCAAAAAGTAAATGTCATGAACCAATCTAACGTTTCAAATAAAGAACCGATGAGATTTTGCAAATTTTATGCGTTTTTTTTTAAAAAAAGTTATCAAGCTCTTAAAAAATCACCCTTTACTATTTTTTCTGATAGTAAATATTTTTGTAAATTCAATATTTTCTGAAATATAAATCCAAATAAGCTGCGAATGATGAGCTTAAATCTTAAGAATTCGCTATATAATATATCTCGCTAAAATATACCTCCTCACAGTCGGCGAAGTTTAAAATTTCAATTGTTTCATGCAACTGCTGGCCGCCACATTGTGTCCACATTTTGTGGCAAAATCGATCGCCTACGATTATTGCCACCGCAAAATTACTTTATACCGGTAAATCTAATTGTCTGCGCTCCTTGAGGGCAACCTCAAGCGCAGCTATATGAACGCAGCTGTGCCAATAGTAACAACAACAAAAGCAAAGGCGTGCATAACATTCAACTGGATGGAATGCATATTACCGTTACCTATGAGCATAACAGTTACATTACATTTTTGGTCAACTGCGGTAGGTGCAAGGCACTGCCATAACTATATATACATATGTATGTATATATGGGTGTAGGAGTATTCGTGTTTACCTTCCAGTTTGAGGTTTTCAAATATTGCTCCGTATAGTAGGTATACACTCGCTTATACTAACTCGCCTGCAACCACGTTGGTGGTCAATAACGGTATAATAAGATTTCGATGCCAGACAGCCGGTTGAACCACAGGGGCCCAGCGCGAGCATTTGTGCAACTTGTTTTAAAGTGCATTGAACTTGTCGGTGTACTGCGGGTTATTTGATTTTCTTCTCATTATGTTGTGTTATGGTGTGCGGACCGGCTACCGGGCTCAGCAAGTTGTGGTGAGACGTCGGGAATGCAATTTCCTTGCAGACCGCTTTCATTACATCTTGTGTAAGTATATGACTTACATACTGTTTGTGTGTATCAAATTCGTATTAATTGTGTATAGTTTGTTATTCAGTAATGATTTGGATACATTACCACATTTGGATATTAATTTAATAATTTCAATTCTTTTTTGCTTATTTTTTAATATTAAAAATATTGGAAACCTGGCAACCACCTTACGCCGGCTTACATTTTTTAATACATCTGCACAGATCTCTGCTCTGTATAATAGGACGTTGATAGTCGTCGACATTAGAAACTTCCTCTATTTTGGCTGAGCCCTCATATGTTACCCATTGGCCTTCTAAGCACTACAGCTCTGAGATAGGTTGTAAAGCTTTTTCCGAGAGCATCGATCTTTCTCTGGCTCAGACACCGCTTCCGTGGTTATAGCCCAGTTTTCAACAGCAAAGACCATAAATCTTTCGCAAAACCTTTTTTTCGAAAACTCGTAACATCGATGTTGTCACCGTCCATGCCCCTGCACCATATAGCACGACAGGGATGATGAGTGACTTGTAGAATTTGGTCTTTGTTCGTCGAGAGAGGACCTTTCTTCTCAATTGTATACTTAGTCCGAAGTAGCACGTCTGGGCAGAAGTTATTCTGCGTTGAATTTGGGATTAATTCTGGTTCCAAGATAGACGAAATTACCTGCGACTTTAAAGTTATGACAGTCACCGGTGACGTGTGTGCCACGTCGCGAATGCGATGAGCGTCTCTTTGATGACAGGAGATATTTTGTCAATAAAATAATTATTTTTGAAAATGTGAACAAAACGAATCTGTTTTCTGTTCACATCTAAATTATTGACAGTTATTTCAACTTCCATATATCATACTGAATCAATTGCATTGCCATAAGCTACCAATATTAGCGAGTCAAACTGGAAATCAATATTTTTTGATAAAATCACGCATCGTTGCTCATAAATACCAACACACAGCTATCAGTCTTTATATAAGTCATTTTGGAATAAAACGACATTTCAGTTCAATCACATTTTAACCAACCAAATTGCAACCAGACTGCTGTGATCAGCCAGTTTTGATTTTTTCTCCACAGATGTACAGCAACAAAGTCACATACACCCGCTTATGCAAATATCTTGGTTCAGTTGGCGTTGTTGCACAAACTACATGCTCATATATATGTAAATGCTTGAATCATTATGAGTCACTGTATGTGTGCGTATGTGTGTGCTTTTGGCATATGTTGTAAGTAGCGGATAATCATTGAAGCATCATTAGCACAACATTAAGCATCACTCACTTTGATTTCATCCTCTCAAGCGCTTCTGAGCCACATCAGCTGTCCGCCTGCTCAGCTGGCCAACAGCAATACAATGAACATTGACAGTATACGGGCATTTATATATGCACATGGTAACGCCTTTTGATAAAGCGCATAGAATAGTTTAGAGTGGGCAATGAGAGATACAAAATATATTTAGAGACATATATACTTCACATATGCATAAATTTGGCAATATACTCACACACAACTGCAAGAATATGTATATACATATATATTTATTAGGGTGTCCGTTATTTCTCGAAATGATTAGTTTTTGCAAATGTTTAACTGAGTTTTAGATTTTAACTTCTTTGAAAGTTATATGCAGTTAAAGTTGTCAATGATCTCTATTGAGTCTATTTAGAGTACACCATGTGGTATGAGCAACATTTAAGGTAATATGATCTTGTATGAATTTACATTATTTTAACTGGGTATAAGTGGGTATAGTGGAAAATTCTGTATAAGAATATTAGATTTAACTATTTTTGAGATAAAAAAATTATTGTAAGAGATCTAGAAATCATATACATTATATGCCTGGGATGAGAAACATGACGTTGAATAGATTTTTTAGAGTAAAAACTTAGACATCGGTGTGAGTTGAAAAAAAAAATCAATTTGGGAAATAACGTACACCCTAATATATACTCATATACATGTGATTTCCACTCATGAGGGAATTCACAGCTCCATTGCAAGAAGTTAGCCGACTACCAAAGGAGAGTAACAGCCACATCGCCACCACAATGTAGCCAACTTGAAAGATAAACAACATAGAAATAACAGTAAAGACAGTAACAACAACAATAATAATAACAACAAGATATAGAAAATAGCTGAAATGAAGTGTTACATGTAAAACTGTGGGTGCGGCAAGTTACCCACACTTTACTTCTTCTTCTCACAGTCTCTCTTTCTCTCTCCGAACACCGAACACTACCAAAATAGACAAAAAGCACACAAAGGCGCACAATCGAGCGAATTTAAGCTGCCTGGTGCGACGCGGTAATTGTATTGTTGCGGTTTTTTGTTGTTGTTATTATTTCAGTTGTTGTTGTTATTTCTGTTGTTATTATTATTATTGTTGTTATTGTTATTGCTGTATTGTTATATGTGTAGTGCATAAAAGCGGATTAAAATATACACTACATTTCACCGTTAAGTGGCGCAAGTGCTTTGGTGCTACGCAAAGCCTGCCACAACTATTCACCTACTCACATATGTATACATACAAATACATATGCATACATATAACTTTGTACACATACATCCACACATGTAAGTAACGACGAAGTTGAGCGCCATTTGCGCAGAAATTTCGCTGCTGGCTGTTACTTTCGCCATTGCAAAGTGATGAAGTTCACGCTTTTGTTGGCAGTTATTCCCGTTCACTTACGCATACATATTCATTCACATCGCTGACATTTATTTATGCGCACACACATACGTACACACTAAGTTGCCGTCTTCCATTTGATAACAAAGTAGCCATGAATATGTATTTTTCCTGCATTTGCATCTAGATTGTTTCACCACTCACCCATTGAAACAGATGTTTATTTAATTTCCTTGCGGAAATACACAACTCTCTTTCGTCGGGAATGAAATAAAATTACAATTTGCATTGCAATAAACTTATTTATGCGTGACGTTTGTCTGGTGGTCTCGGCCGCTAGTTGCTGGTAGCGTCTCAGGCGCTTGAAGTAGACTGCTGGTGATTTGCTTTAGCCACTACCTAAGGAAATTCTAAAAATGACAGTAGAATGTTTTTGGATGAAGATGAAAGGTAGAACAAATCCTGAAGTGCATTTCTTGTATTATAGAGTTCTTTATAAAAGGTCAGCAGTCACTTTAAAAAAGCTTCAAATTGGAAAGAAGTACAAGTTCAGCCTTTTTTGAAAATGTTTTATAATAAAAATTAGCTGGATGTACGAAGTATATAAGCATAAGGATAATTTAATATATCACCGAATTATATAAAGTCTTCTTAATATTTATACCCTGAACCGATTTCAACCTAAAAAAAAAACAGTTTGGCGGCCAAACATGCATTGAGCAAATTTTTATTTGAATTCTGAATTTTGAGACAACCTGTTCTGATGTGAACCATTTTTTAATGAGGGCGTTCTGCATGGACCGAAAAAAACGATATAACGAAGGAGCTAAGTCTAAGCTATAAGGTGGATAAGGCAAAACTTCACAGTCTCTGTTTTCTAAAAAGCTTTTACCTGGTTTTGCAACATGAGGGCGGCGTTATAGAAAATTATCGTTACTAGCGGGCGTTTTTCTGCGATCGGGTTGTTGCCAGTAACATCGTCATCGATTGAGGAAACGGGTTCCTCTCAACTGAAGCTGTATTCTTCTTTTCATTGGAAGTGATAACTCAGCACACCACGCTGAGGAGGGATTTTTCTTTTTCTCACTTTAGCTCGCTTTCAAACGGTTGGTTTTTGGCTACCCATAGAATTCTTGGTCTAAGGCCGGAAGTCGTGAGCTGTTTGAGTTATAGGTAAAAGAATGGTTTCTGGCCACTCCAAAGTGAATGGCGCTCAGCGAAATTTCCTAACTTTGATGGTGATGGATATTTTGCTTTGCTGTTGATTTGGCTGGTTGGCTAAGTTTCTTATATGATTTTTGGAATTTAGAATTGCCGTAATGGATCCATTGTTCATCACTCGTCACAATCCGATGCAAAAACTACTTATTTTTGAGGCAATCAAAAATAATTTTTGATATGAAAAATCCTCTTTCAACGTTTTTGGCTTCAATTTATACGGCAGCCAATTTTCTAGCTATTAAAACGGTTTAAAATGTTTGGTTAAGGGAGCCTTAAAGATTCGACGAACCTTTCTCGCTTGGTAACAATCTTCATAGATTGATGCTTCCAGTTCCTCATCTTTAAACTTTTCTGGTCGCCTGGAACGTTCGTCCTACCATTTATAAATTGTGAAAACCACTTTTGACATGTTCACTGAGTGAGAGAATATTCACCATAATCCTCCACTAAAATACCATGACTTTCTTCTAAGATTGTTTACAAATTAAGCACAAAGTTTTTTTGAGTGAAATATTATTGTAGTTTGCGCTTCGATTGACATAGACTAAAAAAGACGTACATGCATACATACACGTAGGCGCAAACGCTGTTCAAAATAGTTGATTTTTTTATAATTTCATTTAAGTTGTTGAGCTAAGTCATTATTCTTACGTTTTGCGATGCTTTTCCAGCAGTTGAAGAGTGGAGTTCAAAATAAAAAAATAAAGACAAATAAATATAGTGATATTATAGCAGAAGAAGCTTTGGATAGAATAATAGTTTAATCGTCGTCAGAGTTGCTAAATAGCATTAATCTGCTGCCTTTTTTTTTTGAGTGTAGTATATATTTATATAATATAAACTGATACAAATTAAAAAGTAACTAAACTTGATACGAGGCGTGACCATCACGAACGGAGCTTTATTGAGTTTACCTGAAGTTTTCCATTATTATCTAATGTATCATTTTCAAAGCTAAAAAGAGGGTGAGGAGCTCTAACCAAAATTCTGAATTACCCAATAACCACAATGAGACATTTCAATTAGTATGAGTGTCGAATAAGAAAAATAAATTTTCTTATTGGGTTACGTGGGGTTTTATGATTTCTTCAATTTTTTTTCATTTAATAAATAAATAAACTTATTACAACTTTAGAGCATATCAAAAAGCAACATTTGAATAATATTTTGTGAAATTTTCTTAAAAATGTTTGAAAATTCAGCCATTGATTGCTGATTTCCACAGGCACCGCCCAAAACTCATTCTCGCGGTGGTTAGCATGACAGACGAAGGTTAAGGGGTCAACCTCATGAGCAACTGTGAAAAATTTTAATAAAGTCTTTAACTAGTTTCTGAGAGATTACGATCACCTAATTTGAAAACGATAAAATATTGAAATAGCCGGCAGGTCTAATTGCTCATCCAGTGATTCCATTTCTCACACTTTTTTCAGAAGGACAGCTTTATTCCTATAAAATGTACGATGCGGAAGCAATTCGAGGTTCACTATATGTAATTTCACTAACGATATATTCCATACCTTCCTTGGGGGACCTTCTATCACAATTCACAATATTTGAATTTAAAATAATTTTATGAAATTTTTTTAATGTTTTCGTTTGAAGAAACGGTTTCGGACGTCCAATGGGATCAGTATTCTTTAACTTATGGTCTGTATATAATTTAGCCAAGCACTTACGAATGATTCATTTATATACCAAAGAGCTCGAGTGATACTGGTCAATTCACGGCGTTATTTTTCACCCAAAAATAACTTTTCCGTTTAACAACCGAAGTTCGCCTTAGGAAAATGTAAATTTCGAGGTTTAAGTCCAATTACACAATATTTGGATGTAAATTATTTGGGCGCTCTTTTATAGAAAGGATGGTATTTGCCCTACCTGGTATTTATAGATGAGACATAGACTCTGATTTATTATCTTAGACAGTATCTTGAGCAACTTTACTAAAAATAGACATTTCCTGAAGTTTTCTTAATCGGTCAGCCCCATTCTACGGACGTGTTTCGCTATCAGACAGTGTCTAGTTAGTATTCGGATCAGGTTCCTACAGTCTTTTCTTCTGAGTGCTGATAGGAAAAGTACTTTCGATCTACTGTTTTCTTATGACTTTTGCAGTTTTGCATCCAGCTAGCTCGTTCTATCGGGTTTTGATTTTTTATAATGCTTCTGTTCAGTTCGTCATATATGCACGGTTTCCCAATGTTGGTTGCACCATTCTTGGCAATTTCGTCCCCTGTTTCATTGCCCTCGATGTCTTTGTAACCCGACACCCAGTAGAAGTGAAGTTGCTGGCTTCTGCTCTGCTTCCCAAGACACTTATGGTCGATATGCGATAGGAGGTTACTGTCTTGATTGCTGCTTGACTGTCTACGTAGATGTTGACTCTGGAATTGCCTGCAGGTGCATTAGAGGTCAGCTTCTCAATAGGAAACATCACAGGTTGAAATGAACTACTATAGTATGGTAACCTAAAAGGCTTTATGCCTTATGCCTAACTCTGGATAGTTCTTACATTCCCGCACCAACTCCATCGTCAATTTTCGAGCCATTCCTATAGATGTTTAGAGTGTTGAGCATAGCTAACATCCCTTTACGCTAACCATCTCTTTCTATATTTACTTTGAAATTTCGTTCCTAGTTGAAAAGTGTGGTTATGTAGTCGGTGTTTGCCCATTCGCCATTACCCACCAAGCTATGCCCGTTTATAACGGGTGATTTTTTTGAGGTTAGGATTTTCATGCATTAGTATTTGACAGATCACGTGGGATTTCAGACATGGTGTCAAAGAGAAAGATGCTCAGTATGCTTTGACATTTCATCATGAATAGACTTACTAACGAGCAACGCTTGCAAATCATTGAATTTTATTACCAAAATCAGTGTTCGGTTCGAAATGTGTTTATCGACAAATTTTGTTTCAGCGATGAGGCTCATTTCTGGTTGAATGGCTACGTAAATAAGCAAAATTGCCGCATTTGGGGTGAAGAGCAACCAGAAGCCGTTCAAGAACTGCCCATGCATCCCGAAAAATGCACTGTTTGGTGTGGTTTGTACGCTGGTGGAATCATTGGACCGTATTTTTTCAAAGATGCTGTTGGACGCAACGTTACGGTGAATGGCGATCGCTATCGTTCGATGCTAACAAACTTTTTGTTGCCAAAAATGGAAGAACTGAACTTGGTTGACATGTGGTTTCAACAAGATGGCGCTACATGCCACACAGCTCGCGATTCTATGGCCATTTTGAGGGAAAACTTCGGACAACAATTCATCTCAAGAAATGGACCCGTAAGTTGGCCACCAAGATCATGCGATTTAACGCCTTTAGACTACTTTTTGTGGGGCTACGTCAAGTCTAAAGTCTACAGAAATAAGCCAGCAACTATTCCAGCTTTGGAAGACAACATTTCCGAAGAAATTCGGGCTATTCCGGCCGAAATGCTCGAAAAAGTTGCCCAAAATTGGACTTTCCGAATGGACCACCTAAGACGCAGCCGCGGTCAACATTTAAATGAAATTATCTTCAAAAAGTAAATGTCATGAACCAATCTAACGTTTCAAATAAAGAACCGATGAGATTTTTATGCGTTTTTTTTTAAAAAAAAGTTATCAAGCTCTTAAAAAATCACCCTATATATATAAATGCTCCTGCAGCCAGTAGTCATTCCGGCGATTTTGTTGCGCAGTTTTCAGCCAAAAGTTCTATAGGTGACAGGTTTATTACCAGTTCAAGAGCTGCTGTTAGAGTTGTTCTTAAAGTTCTCGTTATGTAGATCGCAGCGAGCCGTTGAATCCTTTCCACTGCCTTCCGGTAGGCGTCCACCATACTACTGCACCATAGAGTAAAATTGATCTTACAATAGCTGTGTAGCATCAGTGCGTCAGAGAGCCCTCAGGGTAAACCGAGAATTTGTTAAGCTATTGCTATATTTTTCATTATTTCTTCCACGTTGTCTTTCCACGGCAGTTTGCTGTCCAAGACTACTCCAAAGTACTTGGTGCGGTCCTTCAGAGAGAGTTGTGCCCCGCTTATCGAAAGGAACCTCCATAGAGGAACTTTTTGCTTTCTTGTGAACACAAGTAGATCCGTTTTCTCCGGGTTCAACCCCAGATCCGCTTACGATGCCCAATTCTGGACTGTATTGAGAGTGGATTTGTCATTTGTGCCTAAAAAAATCCTACATTGCTTACCGAGTTAAACACGTAGTCCAAAAGAGACACCCTAGGCCTACAAATACATAATTTTTGTGAACCTTAATAGCAGGATTGAAGAAAATTCATAAATTTACAAAACACTGACCAATAATAACATGCTAGGCAGCTAATACGAGTTGAAATCTAATTTTAAAGATGCAATAAAGTCGCACCAAGTGCAAGCGGCGGAGGCTGGGGCGTTTTAAAATTGTCACAGCCATTAAAAGCCAACAATATGTGCAGTGTACGAAAGCTTTCGGTTGTTGCAGCAAAGGAAAGGTTTAATAACCAAAGTTGGAGCTACTTCAAGCCGTGTCGCATGCAAGACAACGTGTGTATTTCCAGCAAGTCAACTTTAAAATGAGCAATTGCGGTGGGCAGTGCAAAGCGACAGGCGGGCTGCCTGATGCTGCCGGAAGTGTATAAGTTATGGTATTGCATGACAAACATGTTTGGCCACACGTCACAAACAAAACGCAGCTCACTGCCGCCTTTGCTTGGCAGCCGATTAATATCATCCAGCCAGCCAGCCAGCAAGCAAGCCAAACAATCAGCTCTTCAATTGTTCTGCAAGGAATACATGTCCACCACTTTGCCAACCCACCAGTTCACCAGCCCGCCATCAATAGTTTGGCGTACGGTTTTTGGTCGTCTGCCATATGCCATTCAAATGCCAGCTTTTGTTGCTTAGACGCTCGGCTGAGGTTGAAAAACACTCCTGCATTCGCTTGTTTATAGGCCGTACATGCATTACATGCACGTAAAAGGGGCGGCCGAGGGCGGATGGCATCGGCGGTGCTGCACTGATTAGTGCTGGGTATACATTTCCGTTTTCCGGTGACTTCTGTTGTTGTTGTTGCTGTTGCTGCTGTTGAACAGAATATGTAGTACATCATGTCGGATGAGCAAACACGACCATATTAGCAACAACAACAAAGGCTTACACACTGTACTTGCTGTTCTAAGTATGTATGTATGTATATGTTTGCGTAGGCCCAAAGGCGTATGTAAATGTAGTTGTGCGCCTACAAGCGCGCATGCAATTTGGCTCAGCTGTTACCAAATTTCGTAGGAAGTTGGCAAATAAAATGCTTTGAATAAATCTATGAGTGCATTGCTTAAGCATTTGCTGGCATTGTGGGTAAATTTGCTAACGGTTTTTGTTAAAATTTGTTTGGCCAAACTTGATCTAAGAGACTAAAGAGATATCTTTAGTAATCATCAGTTTAGTAATCATCTGCTGCTTATTAACTATTCATCTAGGTGATAGGCAAGTCTACAAGATCGGTCAACTTCTTATTTTCGAAGTTGGTCATGCAGTCGTATAATGTTCGGATTGCCAAAGTTTCCTTCGGATTGTTAAAGTCACGACGACCAAATTTAAAAGAATACCTATAACGAAGATATTCACGTTGTGATGAAATATCATAACACTGGGTTGATTCATGCTTAAAATCTAAGCTATCAGTATATATGTTTTCAGATATTCGGCCTTTGTTTATTTATAAATGTATTTTTCAAAAATTGAGTACATCTTCCGAACCAACTTTTTCTGTGCTAGAACTTGTTATTTTAGTTGTATCCATTCGTATCTTATTTGGGACAGATCGCCGATTGGAGGTGTGCGGCTAATAGTGATAGAGTGAGGTAGTGATAGTGATAGCAACCAGCGATTGAATTTGCGTCGTTTTGTGACCAAGGACGTCCCACTGTATTGTGATAGTTTGGCCAAAGCTAAGAGACAATGGAAGCAGTGAACTTCATCCCGAAAAACTAGTTCGAAAAAGAAGAAGACAGTAATATTGGATGGAAAGGTTTTGGACGCCACTTTCTAAGATTCTATTGATGCCGAACTGCCCAATCACGAACATACGACGTTTCTGGTGGTCAAGTAGCTTGTGTAAGTATGTAGGCTAAAATCTTTTCGCAAAATTCGACACAATGATGTCACAGAGTTGCTGCCCAGCGCTTGAGAACGACGTGTGAGAGACTAATTTGGGTCTTCCTCAATTGATGCGCTAGCGGCAGCAATATTCTCGGCACTACGGATATTTCTTTAACTCGCTGGCACGGAAACTTTTTTTACTATGCCTATGGACCCAATTTTTCCTCTAGATGGTTGTTTAAGATGACCATAAATTCGAGAAATGTCAAAAGAGCGGAAAAATTACTGTCCTTATCGGTCTACTTTTTAAACCCTCTACTTTTCTATCCTTTATAATGAGGTATAAGGGCACTTGGTTGAGAAATCGGTTGGTATGACAGCTATATGCTTTAGTGGTTCGGTATCGTCAGTTCCGATTAATGACCAGCTGAAGGATCTGTGCACATATAAGTACATAGAAAAATGGCATATATTATATATGGAGATGTCTAAATCGTCTCAGTTCGCTAATCATTTATATATTGGGCCCTGTAGTAAGCTATTTCGTTACTTAATGCAATCAAAAGATGATTTTTTATAGTCCGAAATATTTTATGAAATTATGCATATATTCTCCATTTTTATGCAATAAAAGAGACTGATTCAACGATTTTTGATCCTTAAAGGCCCAAGTAATTATTGATGCCCTGAATTGAATTGTACGTTTTCTCACGCAAAAAGTTTTTGCAAAGAATCGAAAGAGTAATTGTTCTTGGCACCTTCGGAGGTTTTAGAATATGGTGTGTATGGTAGCATATCCCACTCAAGCTGAAAAGGCTTTAACTAGCCATCAAACTTACTTGAGCTGGTTCGTTCTTTTTAGACCATGATCTAGCGCTTCACATTCTTGTAAAAAACTTTTCGCCACAAGTAACAATGCATTTCAATAATCGATCACTTTCTTTACGTTTGATAAGCAAATCGCAGTCGTGAGGCAAATTTCCTTCTGTAAGTATATAAGGAACTTATATGCTTCGAAATTAATTCTATAATTCTTCACGTGTTCAAATTTAGCCGTTGAGCAATTTCTGGAGTTGTTAATCGACAATTTGCGTCGACCAATGACTTTATTTTATTCACATTGGTTTCAAGATTTTTTTCTTGAATCTCTCTTGTTCTTCGTCCCAAATGCGGCAATTTTGTTTGTTTACATATCCCTTCAGCTTGAAATGGGCGTCATCGCTGTATAAAATTTGATTCGAAAACGTCGGATTTTCTTGTAACTTTTCAAGAACCCATAGAGCGAAGCAAAGTCGCATGGGAAAGTCGGGCGACTTCAGTTCTTGTACAAGCTGTATTTGGTGCGTTTTCAATTTAAGATCTGGACGTCAAATGCGCGAATACGTTCCAAACATGAGTTTTCTGATGAAGGAGTGGTTAGGGGGAGGTATTGGCAACAACTCTAAGGCATGTGTTATGCCAAGTTGCTAATACGTGGTTACAACTTCAAGAGGTTTAGATATGTATTCAACCTTCCAAGGGATAAACTCAGACTACTTGTCGCTTTTTACACTGGTCATTATAGCCTTAAGAAGCACCTTCATATATAACGTGGGCCTAGCTTCTTGTGCTAATTGCGAGCTCTGCGGCAAGGAGCCTAAAACTCCAGAACACCTGCCAATTGATTACACAGCACCCTTAGATCCATGTTTCCAAATAGAGATAACTTCGTCTCAATAGCACCAAGCAGTATATTGTAATTTATCAATATGCTTGAGCTAGGTGAGACGTTGTGACTTAGGAGACGGTACAATGGACCTTAGGTCGCAGTACAATCCTTATTTAGTTATCTAATTTATTTGAATTTTCGTAATAAAGTTGAGCGATTTGTTAACGTTGTTCAGACGTGAATCTCTCCATGATGAAATGCCAAACTATACTAAAAAAATAACATGAAAGCTTGTGCTTTGTTAAAAAAGAAAAAAAGTACCTTTACTTGGATCACCCTTGGTATATATAAGGTCTTTGACGTTGTTTTTTAGATATTATCAACTTCATGACAAACTCATTATACTCTGTTTAGGGTATACTAATATTCTATAAGATATTGATCATGTACTAAGAATTTAGCTTTGACAAAGCTAAATGAAATGACTTTTTAATCATAAAAATACAAGTCTAAGACCACCGTGCGCTAAGTGCTGCCACTGGCCGTAGTAATAATGTTCGCAGCAGAAAATTTCCAATTCCGATTTCTACGCCACAAACACATGCCGAGCGGAGAGCCAGACAGAGAAATGCTTAAAATTATTAGTTTATATGCGCCATAACAGCATCCGCTCCTTCGCACTGGCCTCTTTGTCTGTGCTGCATGTGTGTTGCACGCGCTGCACTTGCACAATGTGGCGTGTGTGCAATTTTGTAGCATGCAGCTGTGCAGCAGCGGTTGTAACAATAATAACAACAAAATGGCACAAGTAATCGAAGAAAAAGAAGAGAACAAAAAAAATAGAAGAAGCGCGTCGAGCAATATGCAATTTGAAGTCTGAAATTACAACCGCAATGCGACAGCAATATAAACGCCGAACTCACACAGCGACACACACACACACACACGCGCACACATACGCACATATGATTACCACATATTCGCATATCAAAGCATTAAAACTGTTTTGTGTAATATTTTGCTAGCTTTTTGGCCGCATCAACTGAGCAAACGTACAACAGCAGCCACGTCCCGCCCCCTCCGGTTGCAACCGCCCCGCCGCTCCAGCGCTTGACTGGCTGTCTTCTTGGCTGAGTGAGTGGTTGGCAACTGATACTTGTAATCGCTGGAATTTATTGCAACTTTGCTTTCATTGCAGCTGTTGTTGTTGTTGTCGCTGGTTTTGTTGCTGCCGACTTGCCTTTGAAATGCAGCAATTGCTGCAGCTGCTCTAATATTTTTTTGATTATTCTGGTTAGTCCTGTTGTTGCCGTTGCCGAGTGCTGTGCTTCTTCATATTTTTGTTTAACTCACTTGCCGCAATGTAACGGTCGGCGCAGCGTTGGCGGCATTGCACACACACACGCTCATGGCCTCCATCAGGCGTAATGTGTGGCCTGTGTGTGTGTGTGTTGTGTGCTTTTGCGGTTGCCTGGCTGAAATTTCAATTTCCAAATGTTGCTGCCAAAGCTACAAACCCGCATATGCAGACCTGTATGTATGAGTGTGTGTGCTTGTTTGAAGATTTTCAATTTATTCCGTTCATTTGGCTTGGCGCTGTGCACTTCACGTTGAACTCCAGGCTTTTTGGTTATTTCCTTGTTTTATGCAACCATTAATAGCTTCACTCAATTTCATTGTCTTGCTAAGTTCTTAAGCGGATTCCTTTCGGTACGCTGGCTATTTACAAACTATCGCTCACCTTTTGCTGTCGAAGCAATTTGCAAGTAAAAAATTTTTGTTGATCTAATGGCTCAATAACTAAAAATTCATGTGTGAAATTGACCCGGCTCAAGAGTGTTGTTATGAGTGGGGAGATTGCTTGAAGTTAAGCCGGTCAATTGAGAAGTCTACGGCATAAATAGCAAAATACATTTTTTTGGCAAATTTCGTTTTTTTTTTTTTTAACGTAGTTCTAGTCTATTCTGATACACTGATTATAGCGAGACCCTATGACTTTTCGATACCATTTTTGTAGTACGATTTGTCCAATGCTTCAAAATATGCCTCAGTTTCGGTGATCACCTCTTCATTCGACCGATATTCCTTCCCAGCGAGCATTCTTTTGAGATCTAAGGATAGAAAATAGTCGCCACTAGACAGATATTTAGAGAATATGGCAGATGCAGAAGCAATTCGAAACCTTATACATATAAAGCCAAAATATATGCACTTTAAACTTGCTGACTGTTACGTTTTTTTACTATTTGGATCGGTTTTATCGTGTTCAGTCCACTCGGCTGACTGCCGATTGAGCTTCATACTGATTCATACATTGCCATATATCAACCCAAAAATTCGGGCTTACTACACTTTAGTATCTTTGAACACCGCACCGAATCGTCAACTCTTTTTTCATACCAAACTATCCGTGAATGATATGATATACACATTCAGTTCACATCCTTAGATTGTCTGCTACCTGAACTACTTCACTTTACGATTGTCCAAAACTGTTTTGTGAAATTTTCGATATTTTCATCAGTAACATTCTCTTTTAGGTGTCCACAACGTTCACCGTCTTCGGTGCTCATTTCCCACTTCTAAGCATAGCATACCAATCGTTGATGGTTGATTTTCCTGGAACAGTGCCCAGAAACTCGTTACAAAGCCAAGTTTTTGCTTCAACTGAATTTTTTCCTTTAACAAAAGTTTTTCACTCAAAATGATATAATTCCCAAACTAATGATCAGACAGCTCTCAAATTTGTACACCCGTCTTTCGAACGTTAAGGCTAAAATTATGTGGATTTAATTATAATGGCGTCATCTATGTATCAGTCTTTTCAACTGTCCAGCTAATTGATCATTTGAACCTCTGAGATAATTTTTGTTATGTATTCTCTATGCAAAGCTTTATATATATTTATGATAATTTTAAAATAGCGAAAACATGTGCAGCTTGACCCCCATATGTCAATTAGTTGTTTGCCAAATTTTTTTATAGAAAAAATTCAAAATTTGTATTTCGAAGATAAACATGGCTACGGAATTAGTGTAAATATTGCAATTTGTTTCGAAGACTTTACTTTACCACAAACAAAAGCATTTGAGGAACACAAAGCATTCAGTAAAAGTCGTGAGGTCATTGAAAAAATTGCCCATCTACCTCTGTTAATGACGATAACATCAAAAACGTTACTGAGACAGTGCCTCAAAATGGTCGTGTGAGCATAGGCGACTTAGTAGGTGATCTCGACATCTCTTATAAAAGGATTTAACACATGTAGATGCTTTAAGTAAGAGACGTGTCAATGCTGGAATCATCACTAAATACCTGAAACTTTAAAAAAACGATTTCGAGTAGAAGTCCCGAAAATGTGTTTGATAACGTAGTTGAAGCCTATCATTAAACGCATCTTTACTGTGACGTACATTTGTAAAAGTGGCGTCGAAACTGTCGAACGATTTAGATAATAGTGCCACAAAAAGGAGCCGGAAACGAAAAGAAAGCATGGAAAAAAGTGAAGGGGATGCTCAATGTTTTCTTTGAATACAGTGGTGTAGTTCACAAATGGACAACAATTTGAGGCGTCCTGACTTTTTTTGTCATGGAACGAGACTCATCACTTAGTCACCGTAATCGCTAAATTCGGCGCTCCGTATTTTTAATATTTTCGAAACTCAAAAATACGCGCCAGGAGCCATTGCAAGTTGAAATATCATACTACTTTGGAATTAAAAAATACATAATAAAAAGATAGGTTTTTAAGAATAAGGCATATAAAACTAAAAGAGTCATTGTTGCGTGTATAAATGTAACTTAGGTAGATTTAGTTTGAGATTGCAACTGGAAGGAAGAGAGTTTATATCAATTTGTAAATGCTTGTTTTTAGCAGGTTAGCCATTCGGTAATTACCGAGCTACTTGGTAATCAATCAAAGCGATCTAAATCTAAATCAATTAAAGGGTAATTGTAGCTAAAGAGTTCAGGAAATTTATTACCGTTATTATTAACAATAACAATCTATATAGGAGCTGCTATAGATAAACTTAAATTTAGGAATATATTATTAGCATTTTTTGGAAATATTGGCGAGAACTTCAAGAGGAATCAATTGTCACTATAACCCTTATCTTTGACCTACTTTTACGTGTTTTTTCGACTTCGGCTCACCTTTGCCATTATATTCGGCCGATCTATCGGCTGTTTCTGGGCGAAAAGCATAGATCTAAGACTCATTGCCTGAAATTATATGTTTCATGACATCCTGTTAGTCGGAAAGCATTGTTTTACGGATGTTAGCGCGTGGCTCTTTTTCGAAAAAAGTTAGTGATTTTGGAACCAAACGTTCCTTGACTTTTCTTAGGCTCGAATGATGTTTCAAAATGATTTTAATTCATCCTTCTGATATTTCAATGCTGGCAGTAAGATTTTTGGCTGTTAATCATCCGTTTTCAAACAAAAATTTCTTATATTTTATTAAACTTTTGATCATCATTTAATGGCCATCCTCTACGTGGTTAGTAGTCAATCAACACTTTCTCGCTTCTCACAATTCATATCAAAGGCCTTTGCCAACAATCCGAAGGTTTCGGTACTAGAAATTTGATTTCGGACTCAAATTGAATAGAACTTCTTTGTCAGTGAAATTATACAATTCATCATACAAATCGCCGAATGCGCTTTATGTACTTCAGAAAGACAAGTGTATAATGAACAGTAGTGACTAGACAGATGTCACTGGCAGTCATACCAATCCAGAAAAAATAAATTACGACAAATGGGTTTTTGTGTGAAACTCAATGCCCACATATACAGAATATATGTACATATATCCATATGTATGTGGGAGAAAAAAACAACAATTAAAAAAATAGTGGAAATGAAACTTAATAATAACAGAACACAGAAAAGTACATCAATACATAACACAACATAACATAGGTGCTTTCGATTGGGTTAGGTTAGGTTATATGCATATATAACTGAAACATAACCTTACATAACAAATGAAAAGCACTATATCAAATTGGCATCCAACTTGCGATTCCCTCGTTTCTTAAAATCTAAATATGGTTGAAAGCATTTATTTTTCAGCAGAAATCATTTTAGCTGTCATCAGCTTCAATATTTCATGGACCAAACAACTTTAATTCCACAAGTATTATATAAGTCAGCGGCAGGCAATTTTCTATTTTGAGACCGTAATTTCGGCATTAGCTATTAAATTGTTATTACTTCCGTTTTTCTACTCCTCTCAGCCAAGTGGGCAATCTCAGTCTCGGTTAGAGGGAAACACGTGCATCTGCACCACGCTCGTCTACCCACAGCTTCCGACCGCTCCTCGTGCAACTCGATTCAATTACAATGCTGTTGTGTGTAGCAAACAGTAACCCAATTCGGGTAGGGTGGGCAGTTACCTATGCGCTGCTCCACTTACTGTGCTGTTCGTTCGTCAGTACGCTGGGTTGTGTGCATGTGGGCGTGTGGGATCCACGTATACTTTTTATTACACCCAAAAAGGGACTCTATAATCGATGGTTTATTGTGTTACGTGATAGTTTTCAACAAATATTTTCAAAGCAAAGATAGTGAAGTGTTCAGCTATAAAAACACCTAAGCTTGGTTGCTGGCTGAAGGTGGGCGGGGGCTGTGCTTTTACCATGCTGTATGTTGTGAGAGTGAATTGAAAGGAGAAATGAGGAGTTAAGAAAACGCTCTCTATATATGAACGGAAAAGCGTGCGTGATACATATATACATATAGTATATAGAAGTGAGAAGTCTACACATCCGACTTTGCTACCATTCATATATACATATAAACTTCCTTCCAGTTTGTGTATTAACTTGTGTAAACCACTTAAACTATGTGGCACAAGAAATTGAACTGTTGCATGCAACACCGGCAACACTACATATTACTACCACACCCACGTAGGAGCACACTAAAAGCATTTCCACCAGATTGACGCTGTACAATCAAAACAAAATCGTAAAGGTAATCTCAGCCTTGTGGGAATTCAGCACATGTCTGCAGAGACGCTGTTCAATATATTTGCCGGCCTGATGGGGAAAACCTATGTAGTCGAGTATATTCTATTGTATGCTTATGTTGCAAATACAATATGCAGCTGCAGTGCATTTGCCCGCCAGCGGAAATTGCAGTTAGTAACAGCTAGAGCTGACGAAGTTAACGGATATGCTAGCGGATGTTGAATATCTAATTTTTGTGCAACAAGCGCGCTTCGTTTAGGTGGAAGTGAGCGAAAATTGTTTTTAGAACGGAATTTTGTATTACGAAAGTGAAAGCTTAACTTAAATAGGTTATGGCGAGGATGAACTTTAAAAATCTGAATAATAGCCAAAGAGTGTATATTCAGGTACATAAGCTCTGTTAGTTACAGTATATGCATATACTCGTACTATTTGGGACTAGCCCAAAGATAATCTTATATTTTCGTAAAAATAAAGTTTCGTTTATCAGAGTTAGAATGATACGATCAAAGTCACCTTTTAGCATGATTACTTGTTGCAATTTTAAAGTTAATTTCATAATGCCTTTCCCATAGAGACTCTTTCTTATTAGTTTAAGCTGGCTACTTCTGGGCAGCTGACTTCTCATCTCAAAGGATCCAAGAGGAGTAGCTCATAGTAGACAATTTCCTGCCGTTCCCAACAAACTCATAGCAAAACCTTCCGCGCCGTTAATTCGAAGCTGTATTCATATCCAACCTTATTTAAAGGATTTCAACGGTTTTTAGTACCATATTTAAAGTACTGGGAGTCAAAGTTCCATGATGTCCGAACTAGATGTTTTCCTTGATTTTATAAATATCCGATAAACCATACTTTTGCCAACGCTTTTGCCAGCCCTCTAATAGCCGAAATTATCTTTTTCCGATCCAGCCTTCAATACCTTTTTCTACTCGGTTTCTATTTTCTTAATCGTGTCAAAATTGCGTCCACAAATTCGCCTTTGAGAATGCTAAATAGCCAGAATTCGGAAGGAATCGAATCAGGCCAAAATGGTGGTTGCGGAACGATATGTGTCGAGTTTTTGGCTCAAATGCAGGTCGCTTAGAGCGTAGAATCAATGCAGTATGACATGGTGAATTATCGCGATGGAGGAATCAAGAGTTGTTCGCCCCCGTTCAAACAAATAGTTAAACACAAACGATACCTAGCGCTTAAATAATATTCTTTGTTGACAGATTGGCCTTGCGGAAGGTTTTCATAGTGCACCACACCGCGGTAATTTACATTAGAGGTAGATATAATATTGTTCAGAATTGAAAATTCTTGATTGAATATTCGACCTTTCTAGTAAGGTCCTATATTAGAAGGAAGCTCCTTTCTATGTATAATCAAAGTTCTTCATTCAACGAAAAGCATTTTCCTCTTTCCTTCTAGCCACGTTGTTTGACATAACAGCCTTCAAGTCGAATTTAAGTTGCCTCATATTTTTTAATAAGATCTTTATCTTCATTTTGAGCTGTTAGTTTGTAAAACAGCTATATCCTATAGTGATCTGATCTTAGCTACATTTTCGAAGATTTCGATTATGACGTGAAGATATCAAAAGAAAAGTTTTCTGTGTTTGTATGGTAGCTATATCTTATAGTGGTCCACGATATCAGCGGGGCAAATTAATTTGCCCACATGCGCCGCTAAAGAGATTTCCTGTAGACTTCTCGATCTCCCAGCCACCGGAAAGTGACCAGTTAGTATTCCCATTGTGTTCTTACAGTTTCTTCTGTCGAGAGCCAATACGAATTTTGTGTACTTTCGATCTACTGTTTTCATATGACTTTTGCAGTTTTGCACTCAGGTAGCTCGTTCGCCTTCGGGTTTTGTTTTTCTTTTCCTTAGTTCTGTCAAGATCGTCGTATAGACAATGTTCGTATACCATTCTTGACTACTATTTCATTGCCCTTTGCCTTTGTGGCCTAGCACCCAGTAGAATGCTACTTTGTAAAATAAAATTGGGTAGGGGATTATCTCGCTGATTGATGTCGGTGCTGCCTCAAACCGTATGATGCCACAAGATCAGGGTTGTGGAAAGACTGAAATCAATATGGAAAAAAAAAATTTTCTTCACCACTATAGCTGATCTTACCTAGTTAATTACGACGGGGCGTATGTTGTGTAGTTTTGTGACTTCAGCCTAGCGTTACCCGATGCAATCCATGGTTCCGAGACTAATTCAACGTCGTAGCTGCCATTCTTCTAATTGAATAGAAGCTCGGTAGAGACTATTTTACTTTTGTGGTTCGCTTGGAGGTTTTGGATCATCTGACTGGCTTCTTTCTCCACCTCCACCTCCTGTAGGACAAGTGAAGTAGCCATGATCTCTTCTAAGTCAACATACTTTTCTACTTCACCCGTCTCCAACGTGTTTTTGTTGCCATCCGCACGGTGGCGCTTCTTGAGGTGAAGAAACAAGCTTCCAATGCCCCACGCCATCTTCCCAAACCCCGCGAACAGTCACCTTATTGATCTGGAGAATGTAGCTTTGGCCTCCATCTTTGTTGATCGATTTCCCCACGTTAATACACTCCAGTCGCTAGTTGGCCCGTCCGGATTCTGTAATTATATCAGCCGCAGCGCATATTCCGGGTCCACCACGCGAGTTATGATTACCTTCATTTTGAGCACCGATGATCCATTACCTCCAGTCAAATGACGGCATGGGTGCGCTCGGTTCGGCATCCATTCTCGAGAAGGCTTCCAATAGCTTCATTTCCACCACTCCTCCCCAGAGAAAAAATTAACTATTTTCGTCATCCTCATTCAACATTATTAGTTATCTCACTCCATTTAAGGTAAACGAATATGTTTTATTCTTGAGCAACACCTTGCGGGAATATAAAAAAGTTCAATGAGAGTCCATATGTATGCTGCAATACAAACTGGCAGGACTAACAATCGTCTCAGTCTTGGTGAAAACCAATAAATCTCCTCGTTAACTACGAAATCTCGCTGAAATATTTAGCAGCATCTTACATGTATATATATATACCTCGCCGACACCCACCTTACATGTCACTACATTTTTCATTAAAGCAGCAAATGCAATTACACAACTTTTAATTACAAATTCGTGTCGAAATGTAGCCGAGTAGCCACGCAGCGATTGACTGACTTGAGGGCCAGTTTGCTCCGTAATGAGCTCATTTGCCGTCGCGTTCGCTTGTACAGCCACTTATTTGCCAGTAAATGAATTTACCTTGAGGCGCCGCTGTGCGATCAATCGGGATAGCGCGATTTACTGGCATCAACATGTCGGCATGCAACGCATTCCTTACCCGCTACGAAGCTGGTTACTTATACGCCGTGTCGAACCATTGGCTTGCTTGAGGTTATGTACGCATAATGGTGATGATAAAGTCGTGGGTGGGTAAAGACTAAGAAAAATATGGAAGAAATTTAAAAAAAATATGCATTTCTTGCCAGTGTTATGGAGACTGGAAATGAGAAATAGTAGCGAAAAGAAATTAAAGAAATACGGAAAAAATGTGAAGAAAGCAAGCATTGTATGAAATGTTGAGCTGTGCTTTATCAAGCAGAGGGTGTGACTGCAAGCATTATGTGAGGCAAGACTCGCTATTTTACTACATAGTTGAACACTGACTGACCAGCGCGCTTGGTAGCGTTGCCATTGCGTTGTCTTGTGTCTTGCAAGTTGTTGCTGCGATTTTTTTTTCTGGCACACTACAAGCGAAAGTAAGAAATACATAGCTTTGATTGCTGAAGTCAAAGTAATAAGTTTCCGTCAGTGAAAGTGAAGAGAAAGCCAAGATACATACACATACCAACTCGCGTTGTTTACACCCCCCAAAAAATCGCCCCTGAAGGAGATTAATTTTCATTTGCGTACTTTTGCATTTGTGTATTTGAAAAGTTTTGCTAATTTACTTGAAAATATTCTTATTTTACTGCGAGTAATTGTAGCAACGCCCCATTAAAAATTACGCAACAACAAATTAACGAGGAAACAAAAAAAAAAAATAAACAAAAAGTAACAAACAAATGAAATAAAAGCAAAAATTAAAAAAAAAAGTTTAATAAAAGCAAAAAAAAATTCTTTAGAAAATCAAAAAAAAAAATTTAGAAAGCAAACACAAATATGAGTGTGAGCAAGTCAAATTGGTGTGGCGTTAAGTGCGAGCATAAACTTGGAAAGCAGCCACCACTCCCGCTGCACACATAAAGTTGCACTTTCTGCAGACAAGCCGAGTCAAAGAGAAGGCAACGAGAGCAAAAAAGGCCAAGGATAGTGCAAAGGCCTCTGACTTACAACTACACATGCTCATATATAGTTATTTATGTATATATATGTATATGTACGCAGCTCAGTATTTACCACTCCCTATACAACATAAGTATGTGTAAATAAAGAATACATATATATAAAAATGTACATACATATATATGTATATAAAAAAACTTCTACTGTGTGAAATTATTTTAATTAGAATACTTTTCGCTAAAACAGCAACCGCCAAAGCGTCCGCTAAGCGCGCAATAGACATGAAAGCGCCGTGGAAGTGTGAATAGAAGATGCACATTGCCCGCTCTCTAATGCACTCTGCTCACTTATGTGCTGTTTAACCAAGTGGAAATGGTGTGGCGCAAAAACGTACGAAAGCCGGAAAGATGTGTGCAATAAAAGTGAGCATCCTAAATCGCAAGTTCGTGCAGGCAAAGTAGCGACAGAAAAAAATGTGAAGAAATGCGCGGCAGAGCACAAGTTAACTGCGTTGAATGCAGCGGCAGCTCATTTGCATTTTCGTGCATAATTTCACATTTTGCACACTTATAATACAAATGTGTGTACCTTTAGAGATACATGTGTGTTTATTTAAAGAAATGTTATAAAAAGTACTAAAGTGTAGGCAGAAGCCCTGTAGGAAAATTATTGGCTCGATTTAGATTGGTTAGTTTTTATGACAAGTGCATTATATAGCGGTCCGATCTGAATATTTTATTCCGAGATTATAGCCTTGCCTTGAAAAATAATATAAGCCGAGGATGTAGCTTGTCAAATAAAGTTATTTTTCATATAACAAATTGGTTTTAATCGGTTGGTTTGTATGACAGCTATATGCTATTATGGTCGGATATCGCCAGCTCTGACAAATGTACAGCATCTTGCAGCTATGATCTCATTTATGCCGAGATCCTTTTCAACTTCACCCGTCTCCACCGTGTATCTGTTCCCGTCCGCGGGGTGGTGCTTCTTGAGGAGAAGGAACAGGCTTCCAAGGCCCCACGTCAACCTCCCGAATCATACGTACAGCATATCCTCCTATGCTTTATTTATCTGGATCGCTAGTTGGCACGTCCGCCGTCTGTTTTTACAGCAACCGCAGACCATGTTCGTGTAAAATGGTTACCTTCGCTGTCTACCGTTTCCAGTTTCGCTCCTTTCCAGAGGTTTGGAAGCGTCCTGACGGCTTCCCTTACCCATTTTAGCGACGGGTCGTCTTTACATTTTAAAATTTTGACACCACTAAGCTATTCTTCTCCATCAAATGTGGGTTTGGGTGCGGTTCAGCGTTCATTTTTGAGAAGAGAGCTTCAAATAGCTTCATTTTTCACCGTTTCGGTGACATTTGCCCCAACGGGTTATTGCGGGCTATGAGCGGGATGGTCAAATACCGTTTTACTACTTCATTGACTGCCGCCGCTGCCTTAGACGTTGTCGGTTTGTCCGCGTGCTTGACGTTTAGCTTCCTGGCTACGCCTTTGCACTTCCTCTTTTTCAAAGACACCTTCATTTAACCTTCCGTCGAACGCTGCCTCTTTCCAGCGATAATCTCCTCAATGCGATCAGCATACGTTGGATCCGAGGCAATATACTAATTTCGAGTGGCGAAATGTTGCCGGCCATTCTTTACCTCCTCTCTAGCCCAAGTCAGCCGTTTCATCTCCTTTTTCTTTAGGCTGGACTTCGACCTCGAGATTATTGTAAATTCCGACCGCCGCCTTGTAAGAACGCTATGTGCGGCGGTGGTACCATCCTCGTTTTCCACCGACCTTTCGACTAATATCCCAGTTCGATTTGTTCTTTTATTGTCAAGTTGAGTTTTAAATTCGGAATCTCTATCCCTATCGTTTTATACCCACTGCCTGGCACTTCATTAGCAATGGTCGTTGTTTTAAATATTCACCTACTTCTTTTGATGTATGTAAAGTAGTCTAACATAAGGAGATTGGGTAAATACGTCAGCCTTTGCTAAGAGTCGCCTGCCTGCAATCTTATGAACTTGAGATCATGACATTGTAAGCAGCGACAAGTCGACAGCCGCAAAAGGGCTATAGCTAAGAGGAATTTTTGCCGACCAAACGACAACATAGTATCGACTCTGTACCAATCTAATGAAATTGGGATAAGGATGCAGGCAAGCTTATCGGCTTTGCAGTTTCCAGCGATTCTGGTATTATCTCATTAGCTAACAAATCCGATTATGAAAAGCTACTGATGAGGATATCGAACAATTGTTGATTGGTTTTGATCACACTGACTACGAGTTCAAGACCAGTATTGCAGTTCTGCTTATGGAGTGAATGTACACCTATTTGAATAAACCTGCTGTTCGGAGTAGTATATCTTCCGCCACGATCGCTTCAAAAACACTGCAGTGTTCTGAAGTTGATGATGGGCTTCCGACATAAAGCTCCTAAGATCCACCCGTGAAAACGTTTACTGTATCTCTGATCCAGCGGCTTCCCCTTGGTATGTGCGCAGGGAAGGAAGCGCACGGCGAACATTCCGCCATGGAATGATTCAAGGCATTTATTCATTTCAGAATGTCCTTGCTTGGGAAACCTCATACATTCATGATATGAGAGATGACTTAAAGTTAGCTAGAGTCCGACTAAGTGAGTTTCGTCCAACACGGGTTACTGTTTTACCGTAGCGTTTTACCGTAGCGTGTTTTAACATTTTTTAAAACGATTTTTAACAAAAAAATATTTTGCTTAGCGGGCGGTTACCAACAGCGTCATGGCTCAACCATACAGACCTATGTTTCAGCGTTGCCCTTTAATGGTTTCATAGTTCCGCTTCCACCTATAATGACGTGTGTGTAAAATTATATACATTTATACATATATATTACATATGTATGTATGTACATTGCGCACGAGTGTAACTTTTCACCTCCAAACGACAACACATTCCTCCAAGGACATCCACCCTTGCTTATTTAAATTTTCACAAATTTTCTTTGTGTGTGTTGTAACTCATATGTTATTGTTTTAGCGTGTGATTGTGTGCGCAATTGTTAATTTTTAATGAGTTCACTAACGCTCGAGCAATGAGTCTAACAAGCGGTGAAAGGAAGTAATGAGATATACTTACATACATATATCTCTGTATATTTTTTGGATTTCAGACAAAAGAAAAGAAGTATATATGTATTTATCTGGATGATGTTTAAGACTTTAAATTTTAGTACATAACTAAGTATAAAGGAAAAGCGGCGTTATGGCTAACCGAAACTTGCGTAACCTCACTTTCAAAGGCATCTTCTTCGAATTTAAACCCCAATTATAATATAGTTTGAAGAATTACAAGCCAGGTGATCAAAAGCGACAATGCTATTTCTGACACTATTTCGGAAAAAGTTAGAAAAACAGAGAAGACTGAGATAATAAAAAGTTTCAGTGTGATAACAAAAGATGTGATCTCTGAAAGAGAGAAGGGGAAAGATAAAAGAGATAAATTTTCTCCGACTCGTATATGTCAGAAGGGCACGATGCCCTGCAACAGTGATTAACTGATTTGTTTTCTCAATAATTCATCCCAATTATTCAATTATTTTCGGGCCCTTAAATATCCATATGCATACTACCTCACTGCCACAAATCGTGAAATTATCTGCTCATCGAAGTGTTCTCTCAATAAATTCATTGATTGATGCGATGTGTGGAAAGTGGCGCCGTTTTATTGAAACTAAATGAAATGCTTTTTCGTAATAAAGATAAATGAATTGTAAACGTTGTTGTCCATGATGAAATGGCAAACAATACTGAACGAAAATAACGTGACAACTTGACACACGCGATCTTTCAAAAAAGAGCTAGTGAAAAGGTACATCTACTTTAAACACCCAGTTTTACCTTATAAAGATACTTAAAGGCTAACCATAGCTTTCTAATCACAAATTTTCTAATCGCAAATTCCAGGCATTGTTTCAGAGGGAGTATAACATCATCATCCAGTCTTATTTTATCAGTGGTTTTGGCTAATCCATGAGATTGGGCAAACTACTTCCACGGTTTATAAATCTCGAATAGGAAGATGTAATTAACTCATTAACACTGCCAAGTTTTTTAACACCCTTTCTGGAGCAAATATATCTGGATATGTCAAGTCGTTGCCGCTTAGAAATAACATGAGTTCAAAAATCCCATCAGAAGCCTTTTCTAACATAAAATTACTATGTGGATATTTCCATAACCCTCAAACTGTCCTCGTACCTATTAACAAAAAAACAGATAGAAGGGAGAAGAAGTGTGTAACAGCTGGAACGGTGATAGAAACTCACTTATGACTGCTTGTAGATATGTCAGCCTGTAAGTGAAATGCAGGAATGAAATGAAAGAGCGTGAGAGAGAAAGAGTAAGAGACTGCGTAAGCGTGTGTGTGACGAAGTCCTTGAAGGCTACGTGTTATTTGAATTAAATTAATTAAACTTCTTGAATGGCGGCACTTGGCAAACACGTGCTTATTACAAGCACACACAGGCCTACATACATACAAGTATTTACACACATGTGCAATTTAACGCGAGTTTAAATAGTCGTTAATTTGTTAGTTTAAATAAACTCGTATGCACTTACAAATTATATAAAAATTAATTTCTGTGCGTGTGTATACACATGTGTGCGTGTGTGATTACAGATTTACTTGCGTGTGCGTATTTGCATTCCACACTTAAGAGCGCATTAACGCGCGTGCTCGCCATGTTCTATGCGCTTTTCGCGTTTAACCATGAGTGCAATTTTTTTCGCTTTAAAAAGTTTGAATGTGTGTGCTTAATTTGCTAGGGTTTTTTTTATACCCTCAATATTTTATTTTAATTTTAATATGAAGCTGCAGCAATCAAAAGGAAAGTCGATGAATCCATATCCGTCTGTATGTCTGTCTATCTGAGTTTGTAAGACATTGGTTCAAAATTTTTCACACGTATTTTTCTTCCCAAAGAGCTGCTCATTTGTCGGAACGGCCCATATCGATCGACTGTAGCATATATGTAGTTGCCTTACAAACTGATTGACCAGTCTTAAGTTCTTGTATGAAAACTTTTTTATTTAAAAAGATATCGCCACAATATTTAATACAAATTATTGCCTTTAATATAGCTTTAATTTCCAAGGAAATTATTCAGATAACACCTTTATTACTTATAGCTGCCATATAAACTGATCGATCGATCCCAAGCTCTTGTATCGAAAACTTTTTTATTTGACAAGATATATTCACGATATTTGGTAAAGATTATTTTCTAATGCAAATCTAAAATCTCCGAAGATATTGTTCAGATCGGTCGACTATAGCTTATAGCTGCCATTCAAACTGATCGATGAAAATCCAGCTCTTGTACGAAAAACTTTTTTATTTGACAAGATATCTGCACGAAATTTATCAAAGACTATTCTCTAAAATAGCGCTATAATCTCCGAAGAAATTGTTTCGATCGCAGCACTACATAATATAGCTGTCATATAAACTGAACGCTCAATATCAAGATGAAGCTCTTTTATACCCTTTTATGCCACAAGAAATACACATGTGAAGGGTGTAATGGTGCAGCTGAGGTTAACGTTTTTGTTGTAGTTTTTTTCTTCCCTGAAATAGTGCCGTGCATTGTTCGCGAATTTTTTGTTGTTGCACTTTTAGTGAGTAAATGATTTTCGCTGGTTTAATTTCATTTCAACTTCACCGTTTATGCCACTATGGATTTCTATCACAGACTTACATACATCCATAAAATAATATGTAATTAAAATGCGTGTGTGTGTGCGTGCGTGTTCATCAAAAAGTAGACAGCAAAGTTAACAAAATATCCGCGCTACCGCAAGCAGCCTGATTAAAATGTTGAACATCTCACTTATTCGTGTTGACTCATCATGGAATTTCTATACTCATACTATATGTGAGTGTGTGTATGTATTGTTATCATACATATGCAGTTGAGCGTGGAAGTGTGTAGATTTACGGTAATTAAATTCGCCACTTGCAAACTGTTTAGGTGTTGTGCATTTTATAAGCGGGACGGCAGTGAGAGGGGAACATTTAATTCATTTAATCGCTAGCACTTGGCCCGATTGCATGTTGTAATGGCAAATTTCAGCGAATATCGAGGGGAGCAAACCACTTTCCGTGTCGCTGTATGCACACGTATTTGTGACGTTTTTCTGTCACTTTTTTCATGCCACGGAGTGGCATGTTGCATGAAAACTCATTAATTTGGTTTTGTGTTTGGTAACTGAAGCCACTCAAGCCTCGTGAGATTCATTGAATATTTTCGTACAAAATTGTTAAATGCTGCAATAATGAATGCATCACGTGGGTTAAATATTTCAAAGCAATTTCTGCAAATGCGAGATGGTAAAATGGCTATAAAAATGTTTTAATTTATATATAGTTACTTGTTAATTAACACAATTAACCTTGTAGCAAGGAATTTTCGAAGAGATTTGCATTTTTCTTGTGAATAAATCACATTAGTTTGTTCAGGATTACTGGCAGGTAAAGTTAGATGACGTTACGTTAGAAATTAGGGTTGAGGATGATCACTCTAGGACAGTTCTAGATACAGTTTTGTGCTATCAGGAAGTCGCTAAGAAGCAAACTCAGTTTAATGGTTTAAAAAAGGCTAAAAATAGGCCAGAAAACGTTACAGTGAATCCGGTCTTCTCCGTAGCCGTAAATTCTCTGCAAGAATATATTTCCTTATAATGGCTTTGGGTTGAAAAAACAACACCATAAGTCTATAGAATGGCAGCGCTCTTTATAAAAAAATTAAATTATCAAATTGTTGATTGGCTTTTGCGTTTAAAACTAACCGATAGAGCTGGTTTATTTAAAGGAATAAGTTACTAAAGTACTTAAATATTAAAATGGCTCATGGATCAAAGAAGTGTGCTCATTCTGCCGCGAGCCTGCTAAATTGATTGAGTACTTCTTCTTCTTCATTGGCGTAGACACCGCTTACGCGAAGTTTACAAAAGCGCGACGGTCGCCCTTCTCGTTGTTTAGTGCCAATTGGTGTTTCCAAGGGTATTCAGGTCCTTCTTCACCTGTCTTTCCAACGGAGTGGAGGTATTCTTCTTCCTTTGCTTCCACCGGCGGATACTGCGTCGAATACTTTAAGAGATGGAGTGTTTTAAATAATCCGAACGACATGACCTAGCCAGCGTAGCCGCTGTCTCTTGATTCGCTGAAGTATGTCAATGTCGTCTGTAACAGATCATGTTTAAATTCTAATCATATGGCATGCTGTCGTCCGTGCATATTCTACAATGAAGCTGATGCATGCTCCTTATCAGTTCTTCATCGCCAAATGGAGGACCAGCTTCTTTTGTTAAAAAGACATGATAAGGAAATCTGCATTTACATTTGCATTGACTGAGGTCTCCCTATAATATACTCACAAATCAACTTTACCGTGAGCTTTTATTAATTATTTTTTAACCTTCATTATACCAATTTCAAGATCTTTCTTAATATTATAAGCGCTGTGATAGGCATGATTGGTTCTAAGAACTTGCTCGGGTCGTAGTAATATTGATAATAGAAAATAGAGTCGAAATTTTCAAGTACTTCAGCATAGCAATACCTATAGTCATTTATGTTTTCTGTCGTCTATAACAATGAACGCCTAATAATGTAAATTGGCATATTTATCAACGAAAATGGTTTTTATTTATTTATTTTTTTTTCTGTTGGATTTGGCTCGTCTTGGAAGACCCACACGGTCGATTACTGTTTTGTTTCGAGCTCATACGCATAGATCCATGATTCGTCACCTGTGACGGTCTTATAAACGTCTTTTGAAGCACCGCGATCGTATTTTTTCAGCATTTCTTTACACCAATCCACACGAGCTTTTTTTGAGCGATTGTCAAAGTGTGCGAGATCCAACGAGAACAAACATTTTTTACGGCCAGGTGTTCATGCAATATCGAATGTATGCTGGTGGGAGAAATGCATAAGCATGCCTCTATCTGAAGGTATGTTACATGACGGTCTTGCATCATCAGTTCACGTACGGCATCCATGTTTTCTGGCACAACGGCTGATTTTGAACGACCTTAACGGAATTCGTCTTTGAGCGAGCGTCGGACACGATTGAATTCGTTGTAACAGTTTTTTCACAGTGCTATAGGATGGTGCTTCATAGCCATACAAAGATTTTAGTTCATCGATGCACTCTTGTCGTGATAATCCACGTCGAAAGTTGTGAAAAATGATCGCACGAAAATGTTCACGAGTTAATTCCATTTTTTGGCCGAGATGAAATAAAACAATTCACGCCTAAATGACAAAACGTTCTGAGTGATGTTATGCTAAAAAATGTCAAACTTTCCAATGGAAATGTCAGATTGCACCTGGCAACACTTAGTGTTGCCTACGTCAGAGATATACATATATAGCAGCCTACGTATAATGACTTCGTAAGCACTATATGACCTGTTATGGCTTTAAAGAGTCATTAGACTGTCTTTAGAAACCCAATAGCTCTTTAACTGCCGTAGTAAAGGATCTCTTGTAACGACTTTCTGAAGCCACATTTTCGGCAAAGCAGACGGCCAGTGTTGATATAAACTAACTCAATGACATTGTCCCAAACTTTATCGATTTAATAGGGTCCTCTTAAGCAAAAGTTAGGAATTAGTGGCGTTCTAAGCTATCCAATTGGGATCTTCCGTGACTTATATCATAAAGATCGGCTAATTTACCTATCCGAATCTAACCATTCCATTGATCAACTCTTTTGTTCGCATAAATATTTATGTACATATGTACATATATAAGCATTTCGTTAGAGTGGCTTCGGAAAGAGGCTGATGTCAATTAATATCTGACTGATTAAAGTGTTGATATAATACAAAAAACTCTTGATTTCTAGTATTTTGGTCTGATTTATATTGGTCGATTTTCGAAAAGAGGCCGTGACTTGAACTTTGAGTACTACAAAGAAAGTTGTGTTCTCCAAACTGTTTCCAAGTTTTTTCCAAATCTTTCAATCCCCTTTAGTACACCAATATAAAGGCAGACAGATCCCTTTTAGTTATAGTCATATTAATGTAATATTAGTTTGGTCACCACTGATGTAATTGAAGTGACAATACTGTAAGAGGCATCCTTCACGACAATAATTATAAAAATGTTTATTTTCGTGCCAAATTTTTCATTTTAAATTTTTAAATAATCCGTTATACGCTTAAAGTATTAAAATTTTGCAAATCAGTCGTCACGTGCTCAGAAGGCTAGAGAATTTCTAAGCATTATTGTGTCGTCTGTGAAGAAAAGCACACAAATTCGAAGAAATTGCTAAGCAACATATATTAAAAAACTTGCTAGACAAGCAACAGCAACAACAAAAATTGATTTGCTGCCTATATGGAAAATTGAATTGAAAAACTTTTCTTTCGCTACTTTTCTTGGATATTTGCAATTGTTGCTTGAAAGCAAAAATCAGCCAAGTACAATGTATGAGGTGTGCGGAGATGTGTGCACATATGTGTGTGTAATTTGATTTTGTATGCAGAGTCACCTGATATATGTATATATACTCATATACATATACATGCACATGTAACTGTATCTCTCTGGTTTCTTAACAAGCCGCAGCACCAAGGGTTTGCTAATCGCTGCGCGTGTGTGTGTGTGTGCGCATGAGCACCTTGTTTTGTGCTTAGCTGCGCTATTCACCAGCGTGCAGAGGAATTTGTGGAATTTTTAAAATTGCTAGACACGCAGCAAAGTGCCCAATAAAAAATCATAATCGTCCAATTAGAGTTTGCGTATAAAATCCGACGCTTTGGCTTCGGCTTGTGGCTTTGTGTGCTTGCGTTGTTTCAGGTTCAATAAAGCTTGTTGCTGCGAAATTAAAGCATTTTTGCATGACGTTAATGTCAATAAGCTCTTTTTAACTGTGCTTGTTTGTTCAATGCTATTACTATACTTAGCTGGTTATATTCATGAGGCTCATAAAATTATGAAAAATATCTGAAATAAATTTTCAAAGACGTGTGATGCGTTAATATTAAAATTTTAGCCGTTTTTAATGGGTCGTAAATTTAAGCCTCTGCTTGCAGTGCGACAATAGCATGGCTTGTTAGGTGATAATAAATAAAAAATTCTAATACAAAGTAGTAAAATTTAACTTAGCTATAAAGAAGACTAGGTTGTATTAGTCTGGTAGGCTAATAAGTCTCAGATAGACGAATTTTGTTTCTTTGCGATGCCAGATAGAGTTCCATTTCGAAGTCCATGATGAGTACTCATCCATTTGGATGCCTGCGCCTAACGCACTGCAGACTAAATACTACTACGTTTTTATGCCCTCACTGGCCAGTGCGGAGCAAGTGCACAAGAGATGTTCCATTGCCATTTTGACATTTTCTGCAATCTTATCGATCTGTCAGCTCCATTATGGAGGCATGTGCTGACATTAGCCTGTGACCAGTGAGTATTCTAATGATGTTTCTATAGCCATTTCTCTCGATAGTAGACACTTTTTTATTAGCGGTCTATAGTTTTATACATGACTTTTGTTATTTTGTACCAAATTAGATCGTTCCGTTTTGATTTTCCTTGCCATAATTCTGTCCATACCGTCATAAAGAAAATTCATCGGGTTACCAACTTCGATCACGTTTCGGCTGACAGCCGTATTCCGCTCTTGATAATATCGTCTGTTATTTCATTGCCCTGAATGTCTGTGTGACTTGGCACCCAGTAAAAGTGAAGCCTCTTGTTTCTGGTGACACTCTGCCGTGTTGCCCTAGTTTTCAAGACACTTCTGGCCGAAATGCGAAACGAGCCTTAATTGCTGCTCGGCAGTCTACGTATGTAGATGTAATTCTTGAGTTGCCTGCTGATGTATTAGGGGTTAGCTCCGTGACTTCTGTTTAAAATATACTGTAGCGGTTCGGCAGCATAAAAGGGTTATGCCTGACTCTTTACTGTATTGTATATCCCCGCATCAACTCCGTCTTCCATTTATAAGCTTTCTTTCTAGGGACTATGAACAGTTTACGCTGTTGACAAGTGAAATCATATAGTTGATGCCTGCGAAACCGTCATTACTCACCGAACTATTGTCCTGCAGCAAGTAGCCGCCCGCTGATTTTGTTGCGAAGAGGCCTATAGGTGGCAAGTAAAGCACCAGTTCAAGAGAGGCAGTTGGAGTGGCTTTTGAATCTGTCGTTATGCACAGCACAGGTAGGCGCTTAACCATTTCCGTAGGCTTTCTTATAACACTACTGCACCGTAGAGCAGAATTGGTCTTAAAATCGCTATGAGCACCGGTGCATGAGAGAGAGAGAGAGAAAACTTCCTTGTTGTGCAGACATCTGTCTACATGCATTTACAGCAGTTTTCTGTCTAAGACTATCCCGAGGTATGTGACTTCGTTAACTAAGCGAGAGAGAGAGAGAGAGTTATCGAAGGAAGCCTCCATGGACGTATTTTGTATTTCATAGTGAAAACAAGTACATCGGTTTTCTCCGGTTTCAGGATTCGGACTGTATTAAGAATGGTGATCTTTATACTGCTAATGATGTCTACCGCTATTAAGATAGCACTGTGTGTATTTGTAACTATTTTGGGGGCTTTGCCATCTATATTCTTCTACACTTTATAGTCCATAGGAGCGGAGATAGCACTCCACCCGACGGTGTGCCTCCTTATACTTTCTTGGTCATTCTAGTGTCGTTCCATTCAACTCTTATCCTTTAAAAGATCAAGAGGCCTCTGACATAACCTCGTCTTTTTAGATGATAATTCCTGTGGCAATATCAGATGTGGTATTTCAAATTTTTCTTTGACTCCCTTGAGTTACCTATTTAAGGGATAAGTGATATATTTGGATGAAAAATTCGGTACTGGCGATGTTTTAGTCCACATTCGTCCATTTTCAAAGAACTTACATAGAAAATAATCGGATTATTATGAACCAAATTTACTAAAAATCTCTCCAACGTTTTGAGATATTATATTTGAAAGATTAAAATATGTTTCTCTCTTATACATGCTTTTAATTTTCTAAATGTCTATAAACGTATTTCTAAATATGTCGCCGATTTAGGGCCCGTAACTTCAACTTTTTTTACTCGTCAGAAAAATCAGTTTTATGGAGGTCTATCAAGTAGGTATTTCGCCGTCAAATCAGTTCAAAACAGAGCTTCCGAAAGCTGTTTGTTTTTATCTTACGATTTATCTTCTAAAAATGATAGACAAATCTCCGACGGTCTTCTTCATTCTTTTAAAATCCACAGGAATGTCCGCTTCCATTCCCGATCAAATCAAAATCTCGATTCGAAGACTAAAATGTAAAATACTACTTAGAAGCCAAAATGCTTTTCAGATCTCTATGACAATATTTAGAGGTTTCTTCATAATAGCTCTGGTGGTTTTTGAGTAAATAATTTACTTCATTTCATAAACTTATTTATACATACATACATACATATATAAACGATAGAATTTGATCTCAAAAAATGGAAACAAGGGCGTCATTGACCCCATAAATTGTAAACATAAGGTCACCAAAGACATATATATATAAAGAAAGGATTTTGACTTAGCTATATATAAAAAGGTTGTTGACTTGGCTAAATATATATAAAGAAAAGGTATATTTCGGTTGTAACTTGCAATGATCAAAGCCGGGAAAAGAATTTCTGGTGTTGCTGTGTAGTTTATTTGTAAATTACATGGGGAAGGTGATCCTCATATTTTGTTTATAAGTCCGACTCTACTCTTCAGGCATCCGACGTATTTTATATGCCCTCTTTTAATAAATTTTGGAGTTTTATCTGACGTTTAAATGCTTTAAAACTACTTAAATTTGGCTGCATAATCTTTAGAAACAATTTTTATATTCCCATAAAGATTTTTTTGAATATTTTCCTATTTACATTAAAGCTATATTAAACTATGATTTTCTAATATTCCAATCGTTATTCCCTTAACGCCAATAATCTTAAATTTGACACATCTAGCATAAAATATTTAACAAGTTGGTGTCATACAAGGCGTTCGCAAATCCATGTGCCTGCCTTAACATAATCGCCTCAAATCTTTAACAAATACAATCTTCAGTCTTAAATATACAACCCTCCCCCAAAATCCATAACTAGCAACAATAATCTATTGTCATTCATAGGCACATATGTATGTACGTTTCGGCAATGCGAGCATTTCATCATCCGCACAAATTATGCTCATTCCGCTTGTTGAGTGATTTTGACATTTTCTTATCTGTTTTGGTAGCTCCCTCGGGTCATTCTCTACGGTTGTTTCTTGCCTCATTGAAATATGGCAACAAAAATAGCCCCAAAGGTGAAATTCCAGCTGTCATTATGGGCTTTACGCTTTGCTTATCAGTGGACAATGCAGACAATATCTTTGTTGTTGCGCTTGCATATGACAGTTGCTGAGCGGCTGTGTGTGGAAGTGGGGGAGGGGGACATAAGACGAGAGATGTAGGTGAAAGAATAATGCCGATAACCAACAATCGGTTGCTGTTGCGGCATACTCAGTATATTGTGACATTGTATTGCAATTCTCTTGATGTTAAGTGAAAGTGAATGGAGCCGTTTTGAAATGTCAGCAACAATTCAGAAATCTGAATGCATATTTAAAATATTTAAAGAATTAATTTATGCATGTAAGCATTGTAAATGGAGAGGGCAAGATAGGTTGAAATAAGACTTTAAAATTGTTTTGTGAATGAGCTAAAGTGAAAGTGAATGAGAGAAGTTGTTATAAATAAGGAGAAATTGTGCTTTTGTGAATAAAAATAAATATGAGTGTGGGTACGAAGGTGACTATTATTAGAAATACGAATACAATATGAATATCAATATGGGTATGAATATGAATATGAATATAAATATGAGTAAGAATATAAATATGGATAAATATGATTTTTTGAAAACCGTTGAGCAAAAATTTTTTCTAGAGTTGCCTCTTCTTTTAAAATCTACTATAATAATTTAATACCTGACCTATTATATTTTATACAAATATCATGCGTTTTAAAATTATTTCAATGAAAATAATTTTCAGTGTTGCCAAGTGTGTTTCAAAATCAAAAATTTTCTTGCTAACCTATATATTGGTTAGTCGAAAAAGTCTTTTCGTATTTCCAATCAAACTTCAACTTATTGCTTTTTATATTTAAAATAATAAATAAACATATATGCACCGTTTTGGTCGACACCTTTTTGCCATTTTTCCGCTAGAGACATTATTCCATCAGTGTAACTCGAAATTTCGAAATTTCCAGAACGGAAGCGAGCGAACCATTGTTGTGCTACACGAACTGATACAGCATCGACTCCGTAAACTTCACAAATTTCATTGGTGGCTTGCGTGCCATTCTTCCTTTTTATACAAAAATTTCAAAATAGCGAATTATTCATTATGCACACTTCACTCTTTTCATGCGAATAATTGAATTTTTTTTTTTGTTAAATAAAGTTTAGAATCTTATCTTTCCAATACCATATAGTCTGACACAATGTGATTGGTACGAGTGGCATTGCAGATATACGACGGCAACGACATCTATTGACAACATACGAAAAGACTTTTTCGACTACCAATAAATTATATGCCAGCACCGTAATATAAAAGAATATTTTCAAACCACTCTGAAATCATTGATCTTTCTCCGCTTGTCAACAACTACGGCAACAATTTTAATTATATCTGAACTCACTTATGCACGTATGCAAAGTTACATACCTGAGCACGTCACGCACACGACTTTAAGCAAATTGATGGCAGAAAAAAGTGACAACCAAATATTTTCATTGGCAATTTCACAGCATGACAATTTGTTTGCGAATGCCATTTTCATTTTAAATAACAAGTGCATATAAAATCATTGAAAGATACCGGAGAGAAGACACTCGGCGTTGAAGTGCGGCAAGAAAGAGTAAACTTGTAAAAATTCGCATGAACAACGAATGTGGGGAAGCCGTTGATATGGAAGTAGGAGGGCAGCCTGATAAAGCAGTGAATTTAGTTTGTGCATAAAAGTTATTTAAGATAACAAGAGAGAAGTGTGAGAAAGCAATCAGCACTTGGAGCACTTACCAAGGCTTTCGCATACATTTTCTGAGAATAAAACGGTTCATCCACGAGATTGTTATTCTGTTACGTTAGATTAGTTTCTTTTTTCCTTTGAATTGTTATTCAGTATAATCGAATTCTATATCTACAATATTTGCCAAACGAAATAGATATGACTATATTGCTATGGCTTTATGAAAATATTACTTTCTGCAGACAGATAAATAATATAAAGTGTAGTAAAAGAAAGTGGTGATATTCTTCCGAGGCTATTTTTCCTTTTCAATGGAAGTAGTTTCTACGCATCCCGAACCCAACGCAGAACCTCGCTAGACAAGTAGTATAAACCTTTCTACACATTTACAAGTATGTACTTGCTTGCTTCAGGACCGACGCCCGCTTGCAGCCGTACCGCATTAGACTTCAGCGAACTCTTAAACCGAATATTGGCTCCGATGAAGCTTCCTCTCGTTTAGCCTCGGTCCCAGAATACACACGGGTTGGCTACCGTATCATACAAAAGGGTTCCGCACGTTTCTGGGGTGCGCGGCGAGGACACAAGAGTAGGAATTGGTTATAGTTTTGTAACTGCTTACCCGGAAGCATAACTCTACCCCTTTCACCTCGCCTTGAAATCCAAAGCAGAATCATTCTTGCCAACATGTGCTAATTTGGACTGAGCAAGCAACATCATCTGATGAGTCCGCCTTGGGATTTTCGAGAGAAAGGTTTTGAGTAATATTTATAGTCCTTTGGGCATTGGCAACCTCGAGTACCGTAGTCGATGCAATGATGAGCTTTACGATATATAATGCGACATTGACATAGTTCAGCGAAACAAGGGACAGCGAATGCCCTGGCTGGGTCATGTTGTCCGGACGGAAGAGAACAATCCAGCTTTGGAGGTTGAAAGCAGACTTTCATTCCGTTGGAGAAATCAGGTGGAGAAGGATCTGGTTGCACTGGGCATCTCGAATTGTTACCAAGTTGTCGATGGAAACTTGACTCATAACGTTCCGAAACCACCGTATTTGGCTAAATTGCGCCGTGTGACTTCTGGCTAGTCAGCCAAAAGTTAGAAACTGAAACATTCTACTAGGTCTTGAGGACTAAACTGAAAAAAAACTCTGTCAAGGACAAAAGGGAAATTTTCTATTCGAACCATTTAATTAGACACGAAAAAAATGGCCGCAGAACTGAAAGTTGACGAAGAGGAATCAAAAATCTGCGGCTGACTAGCAAAACGCGAAAATTTCTGCTTGAGAATTTGCGATTAATACTACAGGGTCCAAGTGTACATTCTTCTGTTGGATACAATCGACAAAGATTTGACAACGCGCTTTTCTAGAGATGCTTTGGATGAATTTCTACAACAATTTCTACTGAGTTTGCTACTTCCAGAAAAAGTACGTGCTTTGGAAACCAATAAAATGGAAAATCTTATTGATTTTAGATCGAAAGGCCTTTTGGATAATGACAACGTCGAGCGACTTTTGAAGTTTCAAGGTGAACTTTATCAATAAAATCAAATTTTGTTTTTATTTGGATATGTTTGATGGAATTGGCAGGAAATTGTCTACTATGAGTTGCTCTCATATGGCCACACTCTTAATTTGGGCCTACGTTATCCAGAACTGGACCGTCTAAAGGAAGCAATTGCACAGAAGAGGCTAGCTGTGATCAACAGGAGAGGCTATATGCTTCTTCAGGACAACGCCAGCCATCAAATTTCGCTGGAAGCTCCAGGAGTTGTGAAATGTTTGTGAAGTTCTTATGCATTCAACTTATAGTCCGGACTTTGAACCAAGTATTTACTACCTGCTCCTGTGTATGGCGAATGATTTTGCAGGGTGAAAAATCATCACAACAGAAGCTTGTGAAAATCGGCTCTCTCATGATTTTGCCATTAGAGACGAGAATTTCCTTCAGAGTGAAAAGGGAAAAATATTTTTTGGTCAATTTGAATGAAAAATAAACCTTTTTTGTATACTACTTCCAAAGCACACTATATTTACCGAACTACCCTCGTTAATAAGTAAATTGGCCATATAATAAAGGCACCAGCAAATTGGCCAACAACTAGCGGCCACTCGAACGCGTCGCCGCCACTGATGTAGCAACCAACTCGTTTGTGAGTAAATCAACAGAAGTTGGCAGCGAATGGCGAGCGTAAGAAAAATGTCAGTTCAATTCGTATGGCGTTGAGCGTTAACACGACAACAGCAACAACAATTGTCAGTGCAAGAACAAACAACAGAAGCAAGGTGTGTTCATACATTATCAAAAAAGAGAAAAACAAAAAAGGAAATTAAAAAAAGAAAGTTAAAAAAAGAAAGTAAAAAAGTAAATTCACCGTAACGGAAGGCAGCCACAAAAGGCAGTGGCGAAGAGGGGCAACCACGACACCATTTATGAAAATTGCAATGGCCACAGAGAAGGCAACGGCAAAAGGAGCAACACCAGTACCAGCAGCGACGGGCGAGACGGAGCTTGTGCTTTTGGCAGCGCCATGAACAAACACACTAACATCAAAAGCAATCGCCAAGTATAAGAATGTCGACAATAATGTGAACAGCAGCAGCGGCCGCCACCAACAAGCGAACGGAGCTGTGCGGCAAGTGTGGCTGCAACAACAGCACCAAACAGGCAGTTGCAAGCTGTACGACAGTCATGTTGCAACAACGACTGCAGCGACGGCGACGACGTTGACGCACTTGGCATGTCCACATAATTAATACCGGGAATTGTTGACAACAACACAATCGAGGCCGACAGGCAGGCATATGCGCAGCGGACATACACACACACCAATACATACATATACACTTCGGTATTGTAAAAACAGTTGAGTGAGGATATTTATACACACATACTTAACTACATACATACACACATATTTGCATAAGTGCATGTGAGCGCATTCCAGCAGCGGCCAGCTATGCACTTGGTCAGTGCAAGTATGTGCGCTTGCATATGTATTTGGTTGCAATGGTGCGCAGGTGCGTCGCTGTCATGGTGTGGCATGCCAAAAGCACTTTGCCACTTAATTTCTGCAACGGTTACATAACGCAAACAAACCAAGCCCATTGAGTCCGTTTGACATTGCCGTCATTTCTTGTTGTTGCTGCCGTTTTTGTGTTGTTGCCGTTGTTGTTGTTGCACTCATTATAGTTGCGCATGTTGTGCGTCGACTTGCAAAATTATTGATTAATTTTTTGTGCAATCATATTAATGAGTAAATGTGGCAGCATCGAAGGCAGTGTTGTGTTTTCCCAGGAACATGTGCACAATTAATTTTACTTTCTCGTTCGAATTTACCCAAATACTTTTGGGTTATGATTTTATTCGCAGTTGTGTTCGTAGTCATTTGACTAATTTGGTTGTTCATGGAATTAAAGTCTCAATTTTGTTATGAGGAAATTTAAAGAGTGCTTGTGGGAGAAAAGAGACGCAGAAAGAGGGTGTAGAAAATAGATCACATCACCTCTGAGATCTTCTGTTATCTCTATAGCGACAGTTTCTCATTTGAGAAACTTTACTGAAGGTTTTGTGATTGTTTCACATAGTATTGTTTGAACATCGGTCACCTCCGAGACATTTTGTGATCTCCGTAGAATCAGATAGAGAGAGAGAGAGGAGACAGAGACAGAATTGCTAGATTATTTTGCTTTTGAACAGGTTATTTCATAAGATCTTCTAAGTTCTACAACTTTGAGTTTTGGGTTATAGAACAGTCTGTAATATTCATAAACGAATACTTAGGATCAGTAAGGCCTTCTCTGAAGTAGCATGTTCGTGAGGGATACAATGAAACTTTTTCTGGTACTTGGCAAGGTACATGAACAGGTTATTGTGAAAAGGTTTGAGAAACTAACCCGTAGAAAATACACAGGATACAGCTTTTTTTTTGCTTTGATTGCAGCATATGTGACACTTTATTATTTGTCATTATTCTTTCAGAAAATTTAGGTTTCCCCAAAAAAAACCATATCCACTTAGTAACTCCGTCATGTAAAAATCAACGTCGCCATGCTTTTTACTAACCCAGGTTTCAAAATTTTTAATCAACATGTGCTTCCATCATTGCCTTTTGGGTGCTGAATCTTACAGAGATTATCATTCTTTTAGACTCTGCTATCTTTCATCCTCGCGCTCTATAGATGTTAGGGTATGCTTTTATTTTTTTTTTTTTTTTCGTACTCGCTCTTTATCTCAAGAGAGATTATTTTAGGCGGCATTATGGCTGAAATCACTCCTGCGGCCTCGTGAGACACCGTGCGGAAAGCGTTGGCAACTTTAAGTGCACTTAACCGAACAGTGCGAATGAAGAGACAGCGGCTACGCTGGCTAGGTCATGTTATCCGAATGGACGAAAACACTCCAGCTTTGTAAGTATTCGACGCAGTACCCGCCGGGGGAAGCAGAGGAATAGGAAGGCCTCCACTTCGTTGGAAGGACGAGGTGGAGAAGTATCAGGCTGAGCTTGGAATATCCAATTGGCGCCACGTAGCGAGAATAAGAAACTACCAGTTTACCAGTCCCTACTGGCAGCCATCGGGGACACATATAAAACTTCCGCACAATAACCACCACAAAAAAATGATTTTTTTTTTCATGTTATTTATATGGAAAACAGAAAATTTGAAATAGGCACCTCTTATATTAATATTAAGAGCTCATCTTTTGAATGACTTTTTTTTACCACATTTTCGAAAGTTTTGCTCCTGTTTTTCGGTTGAAAAAAAAAAGGTTGCCTCAGAATGACACACCCTAATGTACATATGTATATAAATGGTGATTACTTTTTTGCTAGAAGTATTATGAATTGAATCAAAATGTTGTATGGTTTCAACTTTTTCTTTCCTTCTGCACTCAAACGATGGATCGGTTGTGGCTGAATACACAATCACGTCACTTGTACATCCCGATTGGCATGGACGAATGTGAATATCCATAGTAGCATGGCAACCTTAACAGAAAAGTTAAAGAGCAGAGTGTTTTTAATAACAATTAAGAGTTCTGTGGCATATTACATAGTTTTTATATTACATTGGATTTAATTACTCGCACTTTAGTACAAACTGTGCCACCAAGCGAACCAACATATTTGCTCTTTAACTTAAATTCATATGGCTCGCTGCATATGGTATGCTCTCCGGTGCTTTGTATTAATTTTTCTGTGCTTTCGTGCACAACCGCCAACAATAAATATATGCTGGCTAATTACAATTTAATGAAATTTCCTAGGCAACTGCTTTCTCTGCAAATAGCTTAGTTGCAAGGACAGTAACGAGCGGCAACATACGCTTCTGAAAAGGCGCGGAAAAGCGCAGCAACAACATGCGATTTAAAATAAGCGTGACAAAAGTAATAGCCAAAGATGGGGTGAAGAAGAAAAGAAGAAGCGCGAAAAGGGGAAAGCAGAAGCGTAAAAGAGGGAAAGCGGTGGCACGGAAGCGAGCTAACATCGCTGGAAGTGTGGGAAAACAACAACTGTGCACAATTATAAATTAGTTGTATTAAAACGCTGGCTTGTTGTTCGCTTTGGTTGCCATCGTATTTGCATTATGTTGGAGTTGGCATTTACACTGCAAAGCGGTTAGCTGTAAATGAAATAATAAACACTGTATAATATTGCCGCAGCCAACAACTGAACAACCCGAGGCGAATACAAGCATTAATTAAACACCTCGACTGCGGCGTTAGATAATGAAGTTAGTGAGAGTGAGTGAGAGAGAGGAAAGAAATGTTGAGAATTGTCTAGTAGGCAAGGGGGAGTTTGTTGTGACAGCTGTTGCAACACAGCAAGTATTTATTGTTGTTGGTATTTAAACATAATTTTTAAAGTATCAAATAATAAGGATGTATCAAGGACAATGGGGTCTCAGTAAAATTATTCTTATTAAAGTATAAGCACTTGAATTCATATATTTCCAGGATATGAAAGCTTATTTTAAACCCAACTCCAGTTTAGACCAACCTGAGAAAATCCGGGGCGTAATATTTTAAATAGCGAACAAAGACTTATTTTCCTTTTCTTTGGGCTAATGATCTCTGATTTGCTTTTTATTTCGAAGCTGCCGGGGGTAAAAAAACTAGATGTTATTCTTCTTCTTTACTGTCGTAGGCACCGCTTACGCGGTTATAGCCGAGTCTACAACAGCGCGCCAGTCGTTTTTTCTTTTTCACAATCTGACTCAAATTGGAGTTTCTAAGCGAAACTAGGCCCTTCTCCACCTGGTCTTTACAACGGAGTGGAGGTCTTCCTCTACTTCTCCTGGCATGTACTGCAACAAAAAACTCTCAGACATAAAAATGTTGTCATCGTCCATGCCTCTGCTCCATATAGCAGGACGGAGATGATTAGTGACTTGCAGAGTTAGCACCTATTGGAAAGAGTAATTCTGCATTGAATTTCGAGACTGACGTTGATGTTAGTGTGAATGCTGGTTCCAAGACAGATGAAGTTATCTAAGACTTTGAAGTTATCACTATTAAAACAGTGACGTGGGAACCAAGTCGCAAGTGCGACGACTGATTGTTTGATTACAGGAGATATATTGTCTTGCCTTCGTTCACTACCACACCCGCTGCCCTTATCCCAGTCTGGAGAATACATAATCAGCAGGAGGAGCTGAACAAATCCCATCTGTATGTATGTTAAACGAACTAGTCTTTCAGTTTTTAAGAGAACGATTTGAAATTTTATACACGTTCGGATAACTATAGACTTGTTTTTATTTTTTTTTATAGTAGAAGGAAGCATCGAAAGCTGGAATGCGAAACTTTAATCCGCCTACTCTCAACTCATACCTCTCCTATGGAACCAACGGATTAAGTGTTACTTTACGTGAGAGAGAGAAAGTCTTAAGTCTCACCTATCAAACGGACTGATTGATGCCTAATATGCTGTATATGGATTCGTTTTTTCATAAGTAGAGCTGATTTTTTTTCGGACAGCTTTCCATTTACCAGAAGTGGTGTTACGTTTGTTACGTTGGGTTTGGTGGTAGGACTAGGTCTCCATGTTGTTTATGTATATACGAATGGATGTTCGGGTTAGTGTGTGGGTCCACCGTCCTTGGTTGCGGTTTGCTACCGTCGCTGCCACATCACATTGTAATGCTTTTGGTTCTCTCCTCTTCTTTGCGTCTGCCGATGGGCTATGATAGCTGGTCCAATCGCGCGAATTCGCATCCCTGGATGTCAGTGGAGGGCATGCTAGCTAGAACAACGGAAAGCACTTGTTACTCGCTTATGCACAGCGTTTATTTGATTTGAATATGCTTTTTATATCTCATGCTTGTACCCATATTCATTGCTTTTGTTCGCCAACTGGAACACACGCAGCCTCTATTGGTCATCATTCTTGACAGAGCATTGTTATATTTATACAAAAACTGACAAAGGAGCCTTTTGTATTTGAGAGGATTATATAGGGTCAGTGCAATTGAAGTTAATATTTTCTTGCTTCCTTCAGTTTTATTAAGAAATCTATGGCTATGGTCTATTACTATGGAACCGAGCAAATTAAAGCAGCGCCTATCTTTTTATTGGGTAAATGGCAGCTAAGAGTAAATATGTTATTCTCTTACAAGCGTTGGATGCCGGCCTGGTTAGGTAACTGTCCACAAGAAAGGCGGCGTGAGCGGGGCGTTGTCGTGGGGCAACTTCCAACTGGCTGCGATATCTTGTAGGACCCGATTGACTTATCGTTTGAGTCTCTTAAGGTTTCCACATAAAAACTTGGCGTTGATAGTGTGTCGAGAGGAACAAATTCATGGTGGACGATGCCTTTGTGTCAAAAAGGACAATGAGCATCGTTTTCACTTGGGGATTTGCTCATTCTTCGGTCTTCATCAGCGAACTCTTCCCAGCGCTCCAAAAAGGCCTGATGGACACCGAAAACACATTACTTCTTGCTAAAGGAACATCTGGGTAAGCCTGCTAGATCATAACAAACGTCTCAGGAGAAGATCAATCCTATTACTTTCTGGATAAACCGCATTTGTGAACCAGAAAATGTAAAAAGAAATTTTAAAGCAGAGTTACCGCTTAGTGTGAGCAATACTCTGTAAGATTAAAATATAAATATTTTTGTTGATATCCTAATTTACATTTTGTTAAATAAAAAAACTACTTCATGAAGGTCTCTTTAGAAAATATGAGTGTGAATAATATGGTATTTGGAATATAAAATATTTTTCTTTGAATCCTTTTAGGGATTAAGTTTTTTGAAATCGGTTAATTAGGTTTTGAGATAGGTTAGGCTAGATTACGAACCTAGATTGCGGGTAATGGGTTTGAGATACCTGCAAGTGGCACATGCCGTTGCTATGACGATAGCAATGATAATGCCGGATGCATTTCCACCCTGTCACCCGAAAAAAATATATATATATGTATATAGTGAGTTGAGGCATTTCCCATTAATCTTGAGAGCACTGTCAGCGAGCGCAATATAACTATTGAGATATGGAAGGTCACCCAGGCTGAAAGAGGACGTGCTCTGGCCTATTAGCTGTTTTAATGACAGCTTTTTCCAGCTGGAAAACTCTGAAATGGTCAAGAAGCTTGAACCTCCATATTAAAAAAGCTTACTGAGAGCTTTTAAGATATGACGCCTAAAAATGCTTGGTGTTATTATTTAGAATTATGTTATACTCTTTGAGATGATCGTTTATTTGTTTAACATTATTGAAACTTTTTTAATGTTGAATCCATTTTTTTTTAAATTATATTTGTTTATCTAGAAGTCTCTCATTATGCACCATTCAAACTACTTCACTAAAAAGTTGCAAAAACACACTCGAACAACGATTTTTTGGACTTTGCAGTATTGCAACACAAACTTCGCTTTTAACATTTGCAAAAAAGAGAGTGATCCACTCAAGCAAAGAGCGATGAGCAGCGTGAAACTTTCGCTCATTATCGGCAGCGTCGAGCGCTGACAGGTAAATCCCGCTAGATACTACACTTTTGCCATGACATCAAAACTTTTCTTCGATAGCATCACAGTTTCTCGCCGTTATCTCTTGCATTTCACAGTCACACTTGACTGAAGCGAATATTTTTTGACACTTTTGCGTGATTTATGTCACTTTAAGCTGCCAACAAGTGAGTTACAAGGCTTCGGATGCAGCAAACTTTGCAAAAGTCATAGCGGCACAACAACAACAACAAGAACTGCAATCACATTTGCTAAACTTACATTAATATCTTGAGATTTTATAGCGCTCTTCTTCGCTAACGCCTCGCCTGCTCACTCGTCACATGCAGTGTCATGGCGTATACGTAACTTTAAGTGCACTCACTTCACACACTCACACAGACGCACACACACATACTGCTGTGCATTGTAATGGAAAGATGCGCAACCGTAACAGCGTTTCACAGCCATTCATAGTTTGCTGAGCACGAAAGTAAGCAGCAAAGCAAAATAATTGTATTTGTGTGAAAATTGAATTGTGCGAGAATTCCAAAGTGCAGCAGAGAGTGAATGATACAAAATTGTGTGAGTAACAGTAGCTGAAGTAAAGGTAACGTTTGTAACAAGTCTTTTGCAATTTTTTGTGAAAATACAAAATATTTAGTAACAAAATAAAAGCAAAACCAAAAATAGGTAATATAAAAACAATAAATGTATCAGTAACAATAGAATGGATAACATACATAGAGGCTTAGTGATCCCTGCTATCACTAAAAATCATATATAAGAGTTTTCTAGATTTTTCAATCGATGGCCAACAATTTTTTCTATCAAAAAAGTAGTTTTCTCAGCCACATTTAAATTGCACTAAAATTTCTATTGCCTCTGTTACTTTCAAGCGAGTTAGTGTGCGAAGTGTTTGTTTGTTTTCCCATTATCCTTTGACCAACCTGAAAAATATATATTTTGTTTAATTATGCGCACTACTAAGGCAAAGTATGGTATTCTCACTTCTTACAACAACATGTGAGTCTACTGACCCACAACATTTACCTCCTCCAACTCTATTCTATTTCGACTACCGACTCAACGCCTGCACTTAACCTTACCAGGCCGAAGTAATTTTATTTACACACACACTTGCTTCTCATTCTTGTGGGCTGTTCGTGTTCGCACTTCATTGCCACGTTAGTTGCTTGAGGCAGGCGCCCACCACAACAATAAAACAACAGAGGAAGAGTATTTAAAGCATAAATATAACAATGTGCATGTGTGTGTGTATGAAGCGGCTCATAGTTGACCGTTGTTATCTCTCCGGCCTCAGGCTCTGGCTATGCTTCATGATTTCCTTTATTTTAATGCTTTATTCGGCTTTTTATTTGTTGCTTCACACCCCTTTTTGCCATGTTTTTTGTTACGCTATTATTTGGTATAAATTTAGCTTTTTCCTGCCGTAGCTGTTGCTGTTACTTAATTTACGTTCATTTACATAATTTAAGCATGAATTTGTTATGTGGTGCTTTATTTTATGTTGCATCCTGAGTTCGATGATTTGTGTGCTTCGGAGTGTATTTTTGTGCCGAGTTGTATTCATTAACGGTAAACCCGAGAACTAAATAATAATTGAGATAAGCAAATATGCTATACTTTTTGTGGAAGTTTTTTCTCTTACTTAATTGTTTAGTGGAGAACTAGGAGGCAGGATTAATGTGTAAATTGGAATTTTTGTGGAGATGAAATCTTTTGTGGGCTATTCACTTTAATTGATCGCTGAAATAAGAATATTGCAGTTTATTAAATCAAAAACTGGTTGAAAATAGAAACCGCTTCAAATATTTTTATAGAAAATAGTTATAACTTGATCACATGGATGGAACTATGGCTTATTACAGGACATGGAGATAAGCCAGTGAGAAGTTTATAAAAATAATTAAATCAGGTTTGAGTTCAGTTTAAATTGAACTATTTTATGGCCAAGTAGGTACATTTGCAAGGGGAGTCAGTAGTCGTAGTGTTAAAAATTGAAAAAAATCGATATCCTTTTTAGAAGCATATCAACATGAAGCACAAATAACATTTCTTGCTATAGTTTTTTTTACCTTAGATTATTTAAAATCCTCTTAAGCTTTTAATAATAGATCTCTATTAAATGAGTAACAAGTGTATTGTATTGTGGACTGAATCATTGTGAAGACTAATGATTGAGGTAATATAATAAGTCAAGAAGGAAGAGTTGACTTGTTTTCACCTCAGATACAGATTCTGCAGATGGCATCTGGTAGGCTTCCCATCCTTACTACTTAGACGCTAATAAGGTAATGACCCGTTAAAAGCCTCAAAAAGTAGGGAGAGGCTAGCCTTACTGAGTGGAAAGAGATTACTAGACAAGCCCCGATGGATGCCCAGCGTTGGCCAATCTTCCGCGAAGCTCAGCTTTCTAGTACGACACGGAAGCACTGACCGGCTCCCATTTTAATGATATCGGTTCTAAGGTGACTTTTCTTGCTAGCTCATCAGGTTTAAAGTTTTCTGCGATTCCGCTATGGCCTTATCAGAAAGACACTTGATGCCATTGATAGCGAGGTTAGGCACTCTTTGACCAGTCCTTAACGCACTGTTTATCAGTTCAATACCAGTATATCTGCTCTTCTATCTGAGTTGATGGTTACTTCTCTAAAGAAGGCTTCTACCTCGGTTAGGAAGACACTGCAATAGTCAGGACGTATGAAGCTGGAGTTGATAGATAGTTTCTTACTAGGTAGAGAAGGAGCCGTAAGAGTTCGGTTTGGCGACTCCATGATCCAAGTGATCCGGTATGAAGTTAAAGTGAGTGAGGATTTCAGAGTGTTCTTTTAGACTATTTATAAAGCCAGACTCTGTGAAGCTGATGACAACTTTCGCAGACATACACCTTCCAACTACCCAAAATTAGTACTGCTCGTGAAATGGAGACTCTTAATAACTTATATGGTTATTTCCACTTGGACATCATAGAAAATGCATATTTCTTTCCAATTTTTTTTTTTTTTTGGAAAAGCCATTATATTTAATATATAAATGAAAAATGTATTATACTTTTACAGAATGTACGAGTATAATAAGTATTGTAGTAATCGGCTATTAATTTTGAAAAAAATTTGGATTACCTTGATTCCGTGGATCTCCTAGAGGCCCTCCAAAGAAAGGTGCCAGGCTGGTAGGAAGATTTTTCTGTTTAAAATTATTTAAAATTCAAAAAACAAAAAAACTATTATTATGATAGAGGAAATAAGTTAATGGTCGAAGGTCTAGTCAAAATTTTGATAATTGCAAAATGGCGATGTTTCGAAAAATATTAGTTTTTTGTTGAAAAAATCTATATCGAGTGGCCTTAAAAACGAAAGTATTAAGACATTATTCCTTTGATCAATATCTGACAAATATTTCGAAGAAATTTGGGTTGAAAATTTTAATATGATCGGTTCAGCAGTTTTCTCATAGGTTCTGGAAACAGTATTGCGATAAAAATGTGTTCAAAGTCTTGGGAGTCGTTTGTACTAAGTAAAAACCTTTTTCGAAGTCGAGCATATCTCCAAAACTATTTGCCTGATCAATGTCAAATTTTCGGAAAATATTATATGCCAAAATATATATATAATATATGGTAAAAAATTGGTATTTTGAAATGCACTAGTGATATACGAGGGCTGTCCGATAAATAACCGACCTAACCATGATGCACGCGACTTTTTCAAAATTTTTTTTTTTTTCTACATAGTCTCCTTGTAACTCCACACACTTCTACCAGCGATGCTCCCATCTCTGCAACCCTTCCAAATAGTACATGGCGTCTTTGTCTGCAAAATACGAGTTCACGAAAGAGATTGCCTCCTCATTTGACGAAAATCTCTGGCCGCCGAACGCAGTTTTAAGTTGAGGAAACAAAAAAAAGTCGCTTGGTGCTAGATCCGGTGAATAAGGTGGATGGTCAAGCAGTTCGAACCGCAATTCGTGGATTTTCGCCATGGCGACTGTTGAGGTGTGAGATGGTGCGTTGTCTTGGTGGAACAAGACTTTCTTTTTTTGCAAATGTGGCCGATTTTTCGAAATTTCTTCCTTTAGCTTGTCCAATAATGATGCGTAGTATGCCCCTGTTATAGTTTTTCCTTTTTCAAGATAGTCGATAAAAATAATTCCATGGCTGTCCTAAAAAACACTCGCCATCACTTTCCCAGCCGAATACACAGCTTTAGGTTTTTTTGGGACTGGTTCCCCCTTTTCAATCCACTGTTTAGATTGGTTTTTTATTTCGGGCGTATAATGATGAATCAAAGTTTCGTCTACAGTTATCAATCGGCGCCAAAAACGGGTTTTATTGCCTCTAAACTGAGCCAACAGAGCGCTGGAAATGTTCATGCGCGCACGTTTGTGTTCTAGCGTAAGCAAACGCGGCACCCAACACGCGGACAGCTTTCTCATGCCCAAATCTTGGTTTAATATGTGACAAACAGTTTCTTTTGACATCTTCATAATCTCAGCTATTTCCCTAACTTTAATCCGGCGGTCGTCTAGTACCAAGTGATGCACTTTAGCGATGTTATCGTTAGTGGTTACAGTTTTTGGACGCCCAGGACGTTCATCATCTTCCAAGCTCCTGCGACCACGTTTAAATTCAGCTGCCCAAAATTTTACGGTGGTAAACGATGGTGCAGAGTCACCATACACAGAGTCCAACTCATTTTTGATTTGTGAAGGCGTATTGCCTTTCAAAAATAAAAATTTAATTACAGCTCGATATTCAATTTTTTCCATTTTGGGGAAATCACCGAAATAGACTCACAAAAACGACTGTCAACAGATAATTGCGCAAGATAAATTTCTGAAATTTTGGCGAGTAGCTATTATAATATGTACAATTTGAAGTAGAAACTTTTTTTTCAGATGTGCCGCTAGCTTCACGTTGAGGTCGGTTATTTATCGGACAGCCCTCGTAATCCTTTACGCTTTGTCTTTGACATTAAGGGAGTCCTTTCAGGATTCACTATAAGCTTAATATCGACTGAGAAAAGACGACCACTACTATTTAAGGCCCTTCTGAAATTTAAATCTTGGCCCTTGTATCTTCGATTTGCAGCTAATGTGACAGTAATATTGAAGTATATGAAAGCCATTTTAGGTTGTCAAACTTATTCCACGATTTTTTTATTATTTTTCGGTCTAGTTTTTCTCTTTGGTTATTAACTGAAACAATTTTATTGGAAGAAATAAAAAAGGTCTTTCTTTTCATCCAATTTTTACATACTTTTACCAGTAGAAATGCCTTAGCTATTAATAAATAGTGTGTTTTAGAGATCCAGACATTCTCAAAAAAATATCTTATAAACCAGTTTCCAAATTAAACTTTTACTTTTGCAAATCGAGGTAAATGCTCATAAACCAACGACAATGAACAAGCTGAAAACTAAGCGACTAAGCCGAAAGGACGCAGGATACGATGTCAGGTCTCCATAAAAAAAGTCTCTGTGGCAACTTTCCGAAATTCTTGTAAATACTGAATGCTTTAAAATTTTCTAATATTTTGGTTGTGTTTTACACTCTTTTATATTTTATTTGAAATACAATATCTATACCTCAAACAAAATAAACCTCTAGAGGAATACTCCTTCGTTATCAGCATTTATTATGCTTCACCCAAGCTCTTCTTCTTCTTCCCTGTCATACGAACAGCATCATGAACTTCAACTTCGACTTCGACTTCAACTTCCAACAAGTTGGTCAGTGCAAAAATAGCGTTGGTGGCGTGGTCAAGAGCTGAGTGCAGCTTAGCTCACCTCCACGACCACAACGCAATGCAATAAACTTGGTCGTCTTAGCACCTTCGTACTTTTTTGCATTTTATATGCTGACACTTGCCTTGCTGATGGTTTCACACCATTTTGTTGTCGTCACTGCTGTTGTTGTTATTATTGTTATTGCTAATACGATTTGCAGTGCTCGTATATATGTGAGAGAGAGAGTAGAGTGTGAAATGTGATTATTGTGGCAGTTTTGTGTATATTAGCTTTGATTGTTGTTGTTTTAATACCCTATACAGAGGGTTTTAAGTTTGCTGCGAAGTTTGCAACAGCCAGAAGAGGTCTTACAGAGTATATACTCATATATATAAATGTTCAGCGAGTGGCTAAGCCTATTTAGCCATGTCCGTCTACTCGCCCGTCTTTATATATGTGAATTAGTCAGTCAGTTTTTGAGATATCGTTCGGAAAATTTTCACAAGTTCTTTTCTCTCCAAGATGTTGCACATTTATCGGAATCGCTCTTATCAAATTACTATATCATATAGCTGTCATACAAACTGAACGATCGGAATCAAGTTCATTTATAGAAAATTTCTTCATTTTAGGAGATATCGTCATGAAATTTGGTATGGATAATTATTTAAGACAATAGTGTAACTTTCCAAGAAATTGGTTATATCGGATTACTATAACGTATAGCTGCCATACAAACTGAACGATCGGAATCAAGTTCTAGTACAGAAAACTTCGTCATTTGAGAAGAAATCGAGACGAAATTTCGCATGGAACATTTTGTAAGGCAATATTGCAATCTTCGAAAAAATTGTTCAGATCGGACCACTATAGCATATAGCTGCCATACAAACTGACCAATCAAAATCAATTTTTAGTAAAGAAAACTTCTTCATTTGGGAAGGTATCGTCACAAAATTCGGTGTGAATCATTATCTAAGACAATATTGCAATCTTTGAAAAAACTGTTTAGATCAGGCCACTATAACATATAGCTTCCATGCAAACTGAACGATCAAAATCAAATTATTGCATGAAAACCTTGTATTTGTGAAGGGTATTAAAGCTTCGGTCCAACCGAAATTAATGTTTTTCTTGTCCTTGTTCTTGTTTATTTTCTTGTTATTGTTGTTGTTACTCCGGTTGTTGCTGTTATTGCTGTTCCGACTGTCTGTTTGACTGTGGCCAGTGCGATTGCGGCTATAAAGTATTAAAAAGGATGTATATAAAAAACAACAACACCACACCACAACAGTAGTAACAACAACAACAACAACAACCCATGCGAACCAACAGTGCGCATTCTAGTGCTTGCGTATTTTAGAAATTAAACCATTTATCTTTGGTTTTTATTCGTTTTTAGTTGCTTCTTTTATTATTGCCATCGCAATGTCCCTGGGTGTTATTGCGCTCCATTATATGTAAGTATTTGCTGGTGTTGCACAACTTGCCACTCACATTACTTACGCAGCTGCCGTTGGTGCCACCAGCTTTAATTTGCTTATTTTTCGCCAAGCATAAAAGTAATTTGAACTTATTTAGTCATTAAAAAGGATAAGTAAGGATAAGATAATTACGTAAATTAGCAGCAACACTGTACATTTGCTACAGTGCTGTGCTGCTGTTGTCGCCTGGCATTCGCCACAATATTTGTGTGCACTTTAAAATCCATTTTTGCTTAACTAAATACAGTGTGGAACAGTCGGTGCAAAATGTGTGGGTACAAATTAAATTTACAGCGTAGCTTGCAGTTTCTTTTTAATCCTTCAATTACAAATGGGTGTGTGTGTATACGTTTGTGTTGTTGTGTAGATTCGTAAGCTACAGCTCCTCTTATTTGCTGACTTTCACATCTCATGCTCGCTCTGTGGGTGTGGACATGTTGTTTGCAGTGCGAAATCATTATTTTTAATTACACTGTTGCCAGTAGCTGCTTTGATTATGAAGCAGTTAGTTGGTTGACAAGTCGACAGAGTTGAGGCGATCGTCATTCGGTTGGAAAATAAGTGTGCTGTAGTGACAGTAAACATACCTTGTGTAATTATTTGAGGATATCTGGTTTAGTCCGACTTTTTCATTTAATTTTTGTTGTAGAAAGAGTTATTTATAATTAAAACCCCTACACTCATACTACGCACTTATTACAATTATTTAACTTGGTTTTTGGTATGAATAGTAGTTTATTTTTTCAAAGAATTTTTTCATTAATAGTGAATCTTATAACCTTTCACAAAATTGTTGTATATGGTATGAGAATCCATCCTATATTAGAATCACTTTCAATTCACTATGAAATGCCGAACACTTTGTAATATTCAAGGTTAGGTTAGGTCAGATTTGATTAGATTAGGTTCGTTGGTTGATTCCGCAAAATGAACGGAAAATACATTTAGCCTATTATATGCAGTCCTTTGTCAGGTTCCATAAAATAGTTAGCAAATATTTGCTGAAGTACCCCTCTTGTCAGACAAAATCTTGATTTTGTGCGTTTAGTTTGCATGGCAGCTATATGTATAATAAAGTAGTGCGATATCACCAGCTCTGATAAATTACCACCTCTTTGGAGAGGAAAGTACATGAGCAAAATTTCATAGCGATATCTAAAAAAATCAGCGACTAGTTTTTGTACTAATAATTCTTTTAAAGTATGCCATCTTATGGTCAAAAATTTCCCAAATCCAATCAAAACTTTACGTTCTTAGGTACCGAAAATGTGGACCTTAGTGTCTATAGTTGACTGATGACCGAAAATATCGGTCAATGTATGGGATGAAAATAGTAACTCTGTCTATCTAACTGGGTTGGATCGTGTACATACTTCACTGAGCGCTCATATGCCTAATACAGGGTAGGCCATTTAAAGTTGACCCATTTGTTTCTAAAAAAAAAGAACAAAAGAAAACAATGTTTTTTGTTCATTTCAAAAATAATTTATTTTGGTCCAAGGGGATTTGTTTCAGCTAATATTTAAAAATTAGATCGCGTAAATGGGCACCTTTAGCTTTGACAGCTAAATGCACTCTTTTTTCGACATTTTCCATGACTTTGGCCAATGTTTCGGATGATATGGCGGCTGTTTCACGTCGAATGTTGGCTTTCAGTTGAGCTAAGGTCTTTGGCTTATTAGCGTATACCTTGGATTTCAAATAACCCCACAAATAAAAGTCTGGTGGCGTCCAAATTTGGTGATCTCCGGTGGCCAGTCAACATCACCATTTTTCGATATCAATCGCCCGGGGAAAAATGGTCGCAATAAATTGATTGTTGGTCGAGCTGTATGGCATGTAGCCCCGTCCTGTTGAAACCAGAAGTTATCCATGTCATTTTCGCGAATAATGGGTATCACAAAATCCGTTATCATGGCTCGATAACGCTCACCATTGACTGTTGTCGTGGCTCCATCATCGTCTTCGAAAAAATACGGTCCGATGATCATATTCGCGCAAACACCGCACCAAACTGTTACTTTTTGGTCGTAAAGAGGCTGTTCTTCAATTAATTGAGGATTTTCGGTGGCATAAAATCATTAATTGTGTTCTTAACTGGAGCACTTTTCGCTTTATTTTTTTTTGCGAAACGCACGTTGAGTTAACACAATTGAAAAGTTATTTTGAATATAAAGCTGAACAATTTCAGCGCGTTCTTTTGGAGTGTACTGTTCCATGGTATAAATTGTCTTCGAATGACGCTTCTAACGCGGTATGACATTAGCCGATTTGTCAGCGCTGTTAAAAGTTACAGCGTTGCCAGATGGGTCAACTTTAAATGGCCTACCCTGTATAAAGATTTTTGAACTTCCGGGTGACTTTATGCTACATATATCGGCCAATGTTTGATTAATTAATATCACAATGTTCCAAAAGCCGCCAAACTCTACTACTAAATATTTTAAATTGTATAGGGTGGGCCATATAAAATTATAAATTTCGAAGATAGGGTGTAAAAGATTGAGTGTAGTGTTTGCTGTATGGCACGTAGCGCCGTCCTGCTGGAACCAAATGTTGTCCTAGTTTTCTTCTTCATTTTGCTTGAAGAAAAATTCGGTTAACATTGCGCGATATCGCTCACCATTCCTTCCTTCTTCATTTTCGAAGAAAAATGGGCCGATGATTCTACCAGACCAAAATCCGCACCATACAGTGATTCGTGCTGGATGCATCGGCTTTTCGACGATTACGTGCGGGTTTTCTGTGCCCCAAATGCGACAATTCTGCTTGTTAACGTAACCATCGAGGTGGAAATGAGCCTCGTCCAAAAAAATTATTTTTCGGTAAAATTGACCACCCTCGGTCAAACGATCTTCTGCCCAATCTGCGAACTGCAGAATAGTCAATAGCGACCCATTTCGGAAATTTTAGACATTTTACTGAATATCTGTCACTTTCCGAATGGTATTTGACGCTTCCAATATCAAAATATAGATAATTCAAATTTAAAACGTTAGATGGCCCACCCTTTATATTACCCAAACTTCCATATACTACATTTACATGATGTTTGTTTTACTAACAAACCTTAAGTCGAATATGTCGGTCAGCGTATAAGTTATATATAGTGTATGTTTATATAAAATTTCTAGGATTCCGATCGTCTGGTTGTGTGGTTTTGCAGCTTAAAGTTTTTCAGTGGTTTTGACTTATGCAAGTTGCAAGTATATATTGTTCGGTTGAACCCGAACTTAGCCCTTCCTTACCTGTTTTGTTTCATATTTTATTCACCGTAAACAAGCTCTCTTTGTTATATTTAAAAAAATTATTTTGTGAAACTTTCATATTTATGTATACATACATTGTACACATTACAAACAATAATAACGGGTGATTTTTTTGAGGTTAGGATTTTCAGGCATTAGTATTTGACAGATCACGTGGGATTTCAGACATGGTGTCAAAGAGAAAGATGCTCAGTATGCTTTGACATTTCATCATGAATAGACTTACTAACGAGCAACGCTTGCAAATCATTGAATTTTATTCCCAAAATCAGTGTTCGGTTCGAAATGTGTTTCGCGCGCGTGTTTTGTTCAGCGCTGAGGCTCATTTCTGGTTGAATGGCTACGTAAATAAGCAAAATTGCCGCATTTGGGGTGAAGAGCAACCAGAAGCCGTTCAAGAAATGCCCATGCATCCCGAAAAAATGCACTGTTTGGTGTGTTTTTTGTACGCTGGAGGAATCATTGGAAACCACCCGCGTTTTTTTTTATTTTTTCAAAGATGCTGTTGGACGCAACGTTACGGTGAATGGCGATCGCTATCGTTCGATGCTAACAAACTTTTTGTTGCCAAAAAATGGAAGAACTGAACTTGGTTGACATGTGGGTTTCAACAAGATGGCGCTACATGCCACACAGCTCGCGATTCTATGGCCATTTTGAGGGAAAATGTCGGACAACAATTCATCTCAAGAACTGGACCCGTAAGTTGGCCACCAAAGGATCAATCGCGATTTAACCGCCTTTAGACTATTTTTTGTGGGGCTACGTCAAGTCTAAAAGTCTACAGAAATAAGACCAGCAACTATTCCAGCTGTGGAAGACAACATTTCCGAAGAAATAGGGCTATTCCCGGCGAAATGCATCGAAAAAGTTGCCACCAAAATTGGACTTTCGAAATCGGAACCACCTAAGACGCAAGCCGCGGTCAACATTTAATTGAAATTATCTTCAAAAAAGTAATGTCATGAACCAATCTAACGTTTCAAATAAAGAACCGATGAGATTTTGCAAATTTTATGCGTTTTTTTAAAAAAAAAAGTTATCAAGCTCTTAAAAAATCACCCTTTACAATTTGGTCAATAATGTGTCCAGTCACCACCGGCGTCGATAATTGCCTGGCATCTCCGAGGCATATTTTCTACTAATTTTACGGCGTATTCTAGTGGCAAGGATCTCCAGATCCGACGAATTTCGTAAGACAACTGCTTCCAAGTGTATGTGCGTCTTCACCGAAGATTCTGTTTAATATATGAGCACACCATTTTCAAATAGGGTTTGCCATCGGCGGACTGCGACGGTACAAACGATGCCAGATTGAGTTTGTCCACAGATGTACAGAGCTTGCTGCTGGTGTTTAGCGATCGTTGTCCTCCGGCAAGAATCCAATCTTAATTTTTCTATGATCGAACCATCGTTTTGGCCAGATAGCAGTAAAGTCTTTTTGTAGATTTTTATCATTGATCGGCATTATGTTGTCAGTAAAGAAGTACAAAAAGTCGCATCCCTGCTTGAGAAAGCAGCCACAAAGATGCACCTTTATTCCGTGTTTTAGGGTCTTCCGCTGAACAAGGACCCATTGGTGGAAGTCGACCCAGGCCTCTTCCCGTGCGAACAGAACGTTCCCATATAGAACATTCATCAGTAAAAATTACATTTTCAAAATTTTAACCAATATTCTCATCCGCCCAAGCGAGACGCTTTTTCACAACTTTTTCAGTCAACAGAAGCTTTTTCATTTTGTTGCGCCATTGCAGATCATGAATATGAAAAAGAGTTCGGATAGTTGCGTTAGGATAAAAAGTATCTAAACCTTTGCCATTAATTTTGCTTGTCTTTGCCGCAGTGTTAAAGCAGGATTCCGCGAAAATAGATTCACTATTCTTTTTTCATCTTTTTTGTTCACTTTTCCCATCGAACTACGTTCTGGTAAATCTTCGACATTTTTAGCCACTATATATCGCTGTACCCACTTCTTCGCTTTCGACTTTCTCATATACATATTTAGCAGCCACTGATTGCGACATTTGGGACCTTTCGGGTAGATGCAAAGGAACACAGCCTCGTACCGCGACTTATACTTAGCACTCATGGCGTTTAACGTGACTCTCTTTCAAAAGATCAACGACAACTGAACCTTTGCTGACAGTGTATCAAGGACAAAGCTTCCCTCTATTGGCTCGCGAAGGAGTTACAGCGAAATCTTTCATTAACTGTCGGTAAAGTCGACCACGCTCTTACTTAACAGACTGTATATACATATATTAAGATATCGTTGATTTTTTCTATTAAAACATTCCTTTGCAAATTTTCAGCTGCAAGTTATATATCAAGTATATTGAGCATTCTTGCAAGTGCCGCATAAATTCTGTGCTGCTCATACGCCATGCCTTCCAATAATTGTGTATGTTTTCCAATACTCTGTTACTTTATTTTATTCATTTTTATAGCTATGAAGAAGCGTATTTTGATTTATGTGATTAAAGAATTTTAATCGCCTGTTCCTATCTATACTCAATAAAGTTGGGCACCTCGATTTTAACATGCACTCATTTTACGAACACACGTTGAAAGTGTAGTAAAATACTTAGATAAGGCTCTACGGTAGGTAGCATTTTCTCGTGAAAAATATTTAAATACTCAGTAAAGTCCAAAAACAAAAGCTTTATATCCACTTTATTTTTTCACTCCTTTTCTTGAATAGAGTGTTCTGTTGGCTTTCTTTAGGGTGTTCAAGAGGAGCCTATTTAGAAATTTTTTAAAGAAATTTAACGACTGATTCAATGAATTTTTTTAAATCGACTGATTCTGAGTCTTATTTATTTTCCGGACAAACACTTGTATATTTAGCGATGACGGTACGCATAGGACTATATGCTGATGATTACCTCGCACGGTGAATATGCTCAAGACTGGCCGTTTAAATGCTGGTTTTCCACCAGTAATACTGTAATTCCAATTAATGTATCGAAAAGTAGACACAATTTTGTACAAAAGGGTTACATTATTCTTATAAAATAGTTCTAAATCGATCCCGCATCTACACAGATATTTAATAAAATCCTTGTTTACTTTTGGGTCCGGAACATAAATTATTTACTGCACAAACTGTTTTTAAAACCACTGTGACGTAAATTCCAAAGTAAAAATGAGTACCCAGTAATTGTAAATAAAACGCAAAATATTATACATTATTCATCAATATTTATTTTGTTGCATTCAAAGTAATCTCCACCAGATTCTTTCGGCCATCGAAAAAACACATTTTTTTTTTTTGGTTTCGACTCGTTTTTTCCCTCCAATTTCGATGGATTCTGATTTATTTGCATGCCAACGTCATAAAAATATACTCTCAATGCACAATCAAGCAGGCCCAAAAAGGACTGGTTACGGAACTATTTTTGAAAAGAAACGCAAAGGCTGCTTTATCTGGACGAGCCCCATCAAAGTATTCCCAATGAACTCGCGGAAGATTTCGTGATCTCTTGCTATGTCTCTATAACACTTAGAAGGCGATTTTCAAGCACCGTATCTTTCACTCTTTTGATATTTTTCACAGTTGAAGAGGACAAAGGTCGTCCAGAATGAGGGATGTCGTCAAACGATTTTTTAATAAAACTGAATTCCAATTAAAACTCTTTAACTTTCGCAATGATTCCGCACGCGAAATTTGTTTTAGAAACGACATTATTTGAAAGAAAATCTTTCTTCGAAATTTGTATCCATTGTAAGAATCGCAAAGCGCTACTGAGGTGTACCGACTTAAGCAACTGCTGTAAAACAAAAATACTTGCACAGATCGCGCTCAAGTATTTAAAGACCCACCACTTAGCAAAATAAAGCCAATAAGGTTGG